>NW_010310301.1:105904-108787 GCF_000700745.2 Antrostomus carolinensis | reverse complement strand
GGGGGAGCCCGGGGGTCGGGGGGAGCAGGGCTGAAGGAAAGGTTTGCCTGGAGTTGAGGATGGCTGCGTGCTGAGCAGGGAGGGAGGAGGGGACGGCTCTGAGCAGGCTGGAGAAGGGCTGTCTGTCAAATGCACCCCTTTAGAGGGGGGGTCCGGGACTTCAGCCCCCCACCCAGGCAGTGAGGAGGAATGGCTGATGCCTTACTCATGCCACGAATGCGTCAGGTCTCCCTAGGGACAGACCTGACTTTGTAGGCACCCTGTCATTGAGCACCCTGGGGGTCCCACGTGCCCCAAGCAGCAGTGGCAGCAGTACAAGTGCCAGAAGCTCCCAGCATCTTTCTGTCTGGCTCTGAGGTGATTTTCCTATAGCAGGACATGGGTGGAGTCTGAGCAGTTCAGAAGTGACTTCTCCACATGCTGCCTGAGCTCAGTCCCCAGCCCAGGGGAGGGGGATGCTCAACAGCCATCGGTCCCTTTGGGTAGGACTAGTACATCCCACCGTGCTGGGGGCAAGAGCAATCCCAGGGTGAGCAGCTGAATCCAGCATATGTTGGGCCCAATCCTGCAGCACAGGTCAAATCTCCAGGATTCAGAGGTCCCTCTTGAGTCAGCAGTGGGATCCTACAACCCCAAAGCCCAGGGAGATGCTGGCTTTTCCCCATCATGCTCAGTCATACCCCCAATGAGCTGATCTGTGACTTCTCCCACTTTCATGGTGGGAAATGTCCTCTGTGGGGCTGCAAGAGGGGACAGCCCCATATACCCCAGGTTCAGTGTGGTACTAGGAGAGCTGGTCTTCCTCAGGACCCACCCCATGCCTCTTTCTCTTCATAATATCCTCTTGTCCTTCACTTTCTACCTGGACTGTGCCCAGTCCATCAGGGTGTGTGTGTCCCTTTTCCTTGCAATGTCCTGCAGTGCTCCAGCCTGCCCTAGACCTGTCCCCAGCTGCTTTGCTCAGGTTTAAGGCTGAGCAGGCAGCACCGGGGATGTGGAGGACAATAACAGGGCTGGGACTGAGAGGACCAAGCCTGCTTGTTGTAAGAGCAAATCTCCTTGACATCTAATGGCAGTCATGCTCCTACAGCTCTTCAAGCACTTCTGAAAACTTCTTCCCCAAAAGGAAATGGATCTCAAGCATAAAGACACATTTCTGCAGAATCCAACACGATGAAGTGGCTCGGTGTTTGCACAGTGGGTCTTTCAGAGCTAACATTTACCTGGATTTCCCAGCGGGAAAGGAGGAAGGAGCAAACTATATAACCCAACAAACATCTTCTTCACACACTCACAGCTTCCTCAAAAAAAAAAAAAAAAAGTCTTTGGGAATTCACCCATCCAGTTTTCACCTGCCTTGGACTTACCCATCACTTCTCCCTCTGCTAGGATGCTGGTGGGGAAGGCTGAGCCCAGAGCTGGCCAGGCTGGTGGCCAGGGCCACACTGGGCACTGTCCCAGCCTCACCCTTCCTCCTCCGGGCAGGGATGCTTTGTTTACCTTTCATGCCTGTGTGACCTGAATCATCCCTTTGGCTTTTTCCCTCAGGATCCACCTAAAGAGAAGTGTCCCACGGCCACCACTGCACCATGGGAAGGGAGAGGCTGGTTCCACCTTGTTACAGCTGCCCCAGCCCTGTGTCACCAGCATGAACTGAGCCCTGCAGAAACGACCCAACCTTCCCTGGGTGGACTTCAAGCCACAGTCTTCTTGTCTCCAGGACAGTATTTACCAGCCGAAACACCCAGGGCTGATGCCACCCTGAAAAGTCCACATTGATATCACTGCCAGTGGGATGCTCTGTGTCTGCAGCTCCCTTTTCTGGTTTGACTGGTGCTGCTCTGGTAGCACCATCAGCTCTCCACCGTCTGGGACCACCCGGGAGTAGATACCCCACCCTGGGCATCTGGGGTGCTCCAGCATCTCATTGCAGAGCTGGCTCCAGTCTGGTATTGTCCTGGAGCCAGCAAGAGACCCACCTCATGGAACAGCACCCACCAGAGGCAGTAGGAACCACAGGGGTGATCCCATGAGGGATCCCAGAAACCCCAGAAGAGCTCAGGCAGAGGACAGTGGTATTGCACAGCTGTGCCCATGCCCTGATCCTGGAGGGCCCAGTATAAGGGAGCACACACTGGGCTTGCAAACATTTTCTAGCAAGCTTTACCTTCTCACACCCCACCCCTGAACCACCCCTGGGATATCAAGTGAACCTTACCCTTCCCATGGGCTGAAACACAGGTGCAATGGGGTGGAAGGGCTGCAGGAAAGCAAAGACACATCTCTCCATCCCGATGCAGTGCCTGGCAGGCACTGGCAATGCCCGTGCTGCCTGCCTTTGGTGGGTTTGCTCTCTCCAACTCCCTGAAAGGAGGGAGGAGAGAGGTGGGGGTGGGTCTGTTCAACCAAGGAACAAGTGACAGGACAAGAGGAAATGGCCTCAAGTTGCACCAAAGGCAGTTGAGATGGGATGTGAGGAAGAATTTCTTTGCTGAAAGGGTTCTGAGGCATTGGAAGGGGTTGCCCAGGGCAGTGGTGGAGTCCCCATCCCTGGAGGGACTGAAGAGTCGTGTAGACATAGTGCTGAGGGACATGGGTTAGTCATAGGGGACTTGTTGGTGTTGGGTTAATGATTGGACTCGATGATCTTAAAGGGCTTTTCCAATCAAGACAATGCTGGGATTCTGTGAATAGAGAGGGCAGCATGCAGGTTGGGGAAACACCTTTGCCCACCCTGCTCGGGTGGCCCACCCGCATCCCAACGACAGCCACTTGGAAAGAGGCGAGAAGGTGGCTGGCAGAAAGATGGGACCGTGCCCAGATCCGCTCTACAAGACACGAGGAAGATGACAGCGGCAGCGCCACTGGGGTTAGTGCCCGCCA
>NW_010310301.1:91829-105884 GCF_000700745.2 Antrostomus carolinensis | reverse complement strand
GCGACCCTGTGGTTAGTCACCGCCAGGAAGCATGCCATCCCGGGGGCTGCTGGCAGGCCGGCAGTGGTTTTGGCCACCTGGTGTGTGTGGCCTTATTTTGATGATGATTTCAAGATATCTCCAAGGAGGGGTGCAGCCAGTCAGTGGGAGCTGGTGGGAATAGCAGAGGAAAGAACAGGAAGAAACTGTGGAGGTTTGTTGGGGACAGTCCCCAGGCTCCCCTGGCTCTGGGCTCAGGCTGTCCCCATAGTGACCAGCTCCACGTGGGGCCATGTGACTTGGGAGACAGCTGCTGCAGGTGCTAAAACTCGGTACCTGTCACCTGCCAGGGGTGCAACCGTCAAGGTGACATATCCAGGAGGTTTGGATCAAATCTGGTGGGAACATGGAGTCTACCAACTCCTTTCCTGGCATGGGGAAGACCCCACAGGGCTCACCCATCCCTGCCCAAATGACGGCTGGAGGGAGGCAGGGGAGGACACGGGAGCGGGGATGCAGCAGATGCATTTCGTCACCCAGCCAAGGAGCGTGTGTGTGTGTTGGGGGAAGGGGTGGCAGGGCGTGTGGGTGCATTTATTGCCTCTTCCCGCCAGCGCTGGCTCCCTGTGCACACAGGGATGGCAGGGACCCAAGGGCACAGCCCACGGCACGCTGGACTTTTACCCTGCTGTGCAAACAGGCAGGCGCCAGATTAGGGTATCAGTTGGAATTTCATCCTGTCAACGGCACCCGCAGCCTCTCTGGGTGCACAATGGAGCATCTTCCCTCCAGCCCAGCCCCTCACCCACCCACAGGCACCCCAATGCAGCAGGTGAATTTGGGAGATGCACATTTCATCCCCCCTCAAGACTGTTCCCCTTCAAGCTTCCCCCTTAAGCAAGACCTTGCAGGTGATGGTGATGCCACCACCCCATCCCCTGCCAGGGAAGGACCCCACCAGCCGGTGCCCACGTGGCAATGACAGAACTGGATGTCAAAGGCAGGAGAAGCCCAGCGAGGGGGTTGATGCGTGTGGAGGAGCCAGCCCCTGGCATGGGGACCACACTGGAGTCTCCATGCAGAAGCGGATCCCAGTTGCCCCAGTTCAGCCCAGCTTTTTGCCCACCCATCCCCATCCCTTTTCCCACACAGCACTGGCTCTGTTTCCTTTGCCTCTTCCAGCCTGTTTTAGCCCCTGATGCCCCACGTCCCCTTGCAGGGGTGCAGGGCGGTGGTGGTCCATGCCACGGGCAGCCCAGGCACCACGCTGGTGAGCAGTGTCACCCAGAGCACAGCGATGGGTGCAGCCACTGTTGCAAGGTCAGGAAAAAACCCTTTGCTCTGTTCCTCTCTCCACAATGCCACCTCATCCTCCCCCAGCTCCTCCATCTCCTCCACCCACAAGGACTTTATCCTGCCTTGGCACACATGTCCACACCTCTTCTCAGGCAACACTTGGCATGTTTTTGGGGCTGGAGGAGCTGTTTTGGGTAGGGGTTTGAGGGCAGCCCCTTGCTCATTGTCCCACAGGAGCAGGGGGACGTGGCTGGGATGGAGCGAGGGGAATGTTGGGCACCGATGCCAGCTGTCCCCGGCTCTATCTCACATCCTCGTTCTCTGTTTGCTCTTCTTGGACAAGGAGGATATTCAGCCCGTCAACAGCCATAAAATGAGATTAGAGGCCAGGAGGCACCAATGGGAGGTGGCCACGTCTCTGGGCAGCTGGCCTTGTTCTTTGGCCTCTGTCAGCCCAAACCTGGCCTCACCCTTTCCCTGGCTGTCCCCGGAGCTGTGAGTTTGTACCCATCAGGTCACCTAGCATGATCAGCCCTGTTGGTGGCAAAGGGATGAGATGCAGCCATGCCACACCACGGTGTGGGTCATGCCACCACCAGCAATGCCCCGGTGGGATGAGAACACCATGTGCTACAGGAGCAAGGCTGCTGTGTCAAGACATCCATCTGCCTGGGGACACTGGCATCAGTGAGACCCTGGAGCCAGCATCCCTCCCCTGCCACATCACGGTGGGTTGGGAGGAGACAGCAACAAACCTGTGGTGGGCAGGATTCCTGCTTGCTTTTATTTTCACCGATGCCTAAAAAATAAAAAGGAAAACCAGTTCTGCCTTATATACACGAAAACTGAGCCAAAGTCCCGAGCCAATGCAAACATTCATCCTTGCCACCAAGCACAGCTGGCAGTGGTGGCCAAGGGAAGTGTCACCAGCTCCCACAGGAGGGACACCCAAATCCTACAAGGGCTGGAGTGGGCGGTGGGTGCAGTTCCATGGCAGGGACCTTCTTGTGAACGCTGCACTGTGCCTGGGCACCTTGTTTTCTGGGTCAGGAGGGGCTGGGAGTGGTGTGAGGCTGGTGAGAGCAGCCAAAGGATGTGATGCACAAGTGGTGTTGGGTGAGATGTGAGGGCTTGGCCAAGCGTTCTGAGGCAGCTGGGGACATGTTTGCTGCTCCAGCTTCCTGGAGCTTGGAGAGACAGTGCTGGGAAAGGCCATGTAAGACGCCATGCCATGCTCGTGCTGCCTCATCCCTGTCTTGGCCTTGGGAAGCCACAGCCCAAGAGCACCCAGCACCCTGGCCTTTGGTCAGGACTCAGCAGGATGAAGGGACATTTCAGTTGCAGCTCACCATCAGGAAAAGGAGGGTATTAGTCACTGGCCTAGGGCACACAGCGGGAGGGAGGTGGTGCGGTGCATGGAGGAGAGAGGATACAGGGAGAACAGAACCTGGAGTCCTTTGGGGTTTGAAGAAAATAGGAAAAAAACACTTCTCTGTCTTTCTGGAAACCACCTCTCCATCACCTAAGGATGGCCTTCTTAGAGATGGCCCCTGCCCACCCTGGCAGCAGCTCCCGGTGCCCGCGGTGGCTGTGATCCCTTGGAGCAGCTCCTCAAAGTTCTACTGGTATCGCTCTTCTGGATGGTCTTGAGCTGGTTCTTGCATCCTGTCCCAATGGCAAACCTTCTTGTTCTCTTCCTCTTCCCCACAGGAAGGTGGTCTCAGGGCTCAGAAGGGTGATTTGCCTCCAGCATGTCTGCATGTCTCCTCTCCTCTCCCTGTGCTCCTCCACCTTGCTGCTTTGCCATGGCACAGCTGGGGACACTGGGGCTGATGGACACATCTCTGTGTGGCTCCTTCTGGCTTCAGGAGCAGAGCTGGAGGCACAGGAGCTGCTGTGGCCAGGGGATGTGGACAGTGATGCACAGGGACTCTTGACAAAGATGTACTCCAGCTGACCACCATCATCATGGTTTGAAGGTGTCCCCCCTTGGGTCCCACGAGTGAAGGTCCTGCCTGGCTCCTGCAGTCCAACTCGCTCTGCCTCTGGCACTCCCCTCCTGGTACAGCAGATCCAGGAGACCAGCTCAGCAGAAGTTTGTTTTGCCTTGAACCCAGCCAGGCCTTTTTTCTAGTTCAGTCTTGCTCAAACTGCCCCAAAAGCACCAGGCAGTTGGATCACCAGGAGGACCATGAAGGAAGCTTCCTACCAGCTCCACCTGAAGCACCTCCTGCACCACCACCTTCCTTCTGCTGACATGAAGACCTTGCTTTGGGCTACAAGTACTAGAGACCAAACCAGGGCATGTTTCCTACAGGACAGCAATACTACCTAACCTATGGTTTTTACATAGGAGAGAGCCCACCAGCCCCTTGGGAAGGGCCTGGTGCCACCTCGCCCAGCCTCGCTGGCCACGCCATTGGTTCAGATGGGGACCATCACGTCTTTGGGAAGGGGCTGTCGCTCTCCAGAGCACACGGACCGGCTGGGCTCTGCTGCATAGTGCTTATCTCTTGGTGTCTATAGCTGGTGAAGGGGGCTAAGGCATGAATTCCTCCTTGATTGTCAGTGGAGATGAGGAGACCAGGTTTGGGGCACTGCTGGTGCAAAGGCCTCCGATGGGTCCTGGTGTGCCCACAGCCGGTGGGGTTGGCGTGGTCGTGCTGGTGGGTTGGCTTTGCTGCTGCATCTTCTTTTTGTTCACCTTTCTCTCCTTTGCCCTCCGATTTTGAAACCAGATTTTCACCTGCAGAAAGACAAAGGAGATGATGCAGAGATGGGGATGGATGCAGCCAGGGATAACGACCTTCAGGGTCCTCCTGGGACAGGGAGGGCATCCCAGAATTTGGAAGAGAAGGGAAATCTGTGGAGCAAAGTGGGACCACCACTTCCTGCTTGGGCGGCAGCCCTTCCCCTCCCCATGCCCTTCTCCACCCAGGACGTGGTTTTCCCAGGACACCACAGCACTCACCTGCCGTTCAGTGAGCCCGAGGGCAGCGGCCAGCTCAGCCTTGCGACGGATGGTGATGTAGCGGCTGTAGTGAAACTCCTTCTCCAGCTCCAGGCGCTGGTGGTCCGTGTACACCACCCGGTACTTGTCTTTCGTCCTGGTCTTGCCTGGTAGAGAGAGCAGAGTGAGGGTGAGCTGAGAGAGGATGAAGGGGAGCAGTGGAGGGGCAGGAGCATCCCCAAGGGTGCTGAGGAGATACACAACCACCTGTGGAAAGCTCAGGAGAAACAGGGTAATGCTCTGGAGACCAGTGGAAAAGAGAGTCGTGGGGTTCCTATTGGAATTAGTGCCCATCCTGGGTAGCACCAGGTTATTTCTCTGTGTTGGAAAGTACCTGGGCTTGGTGGAAAGAACAGGAGGGATTCAGAGGCATCATGAGAAAATGGACCAAAAATCCCATGTGCCATGACACACCATTCCCCAGAGGAGCAGAGCTGCAAGCCCTGATGTGGGCTGAGGACAAACTGCTTGCAAAAATACATCCAGGGAGGGATGAGGGAAACCTAAACCCAAGGTGCCCTCACTTGAAGGCACATGGATCAGTACAGGGGAAAGATGGAAAGCCCAGGGATGACAGCATTTCTCTGCCACCAAGAGGGTTATTTTCCTTCTCCCTGTACCGAGCTAAGATGAAGGGCAGTGCTCATTCATTTGGTGCAGCCTTTAAAGATGTACTGGAGAAAGCTCACACGATGCCCAAGCACTCCTGGGGACTGGCTCCATGGGCCAGCGGTGTTTGGTCAAAGCCAGCCCAAATCTCACCTTGGGCTCCCCAGATACAGATAGAGCTCGGGGCCATTGAGCCCCGCATCTGTGAGCACACAGATGCAAGTCCCACAGGACTGCAAATGGTACCTGACACTTTCTAGCAGAAAAATACAGTCAAAAATAGCCCGTGGACAGGATACTGCCCATCACTGCTGCAGATGTGCAGGGAGGGATTTCTAGTGACCCAGCAACCCATATAACCTCACTTGCATCCTCCTCCCCAGGAACAGGGATCTTTGTGTGCCTGCCATCCTCTTTATCTGTCCCCCTGAACAAGTCCTTGGCACACTGGCCAGTTTGGGATGAATTGGATGGACATTGAGAAGTCTCAACAATATTATTAAATTCTGGCCGTCTTAGTGGAAGAAGGAGTTTGGGTGGTACAGAGGAAAACTGTGCCTCAGAGACTCCAGAGTGGACTCAACCCTTTTGAGACATTAGAGAATCTCCACAGAGCAAAAACCCCAAACCCCAGGCTGCAAATTTGTTCCTCAAGCAACTTAATTTTATTTTTTAAGGATGTCTCTCCCCTGCTTCCTCATTGCAAGGAGATGGGGACTTTCCTAAGCCACTTCTTATGCTGAAAGATACATGTAAAGAATGTTGGAGACAGGACAACCCACAGCCAGTGGGAGAGGGGCTCCCCCGGGGTCATTTCTCTCACGGCATCCCATGGGATGTGATAAGGCAGCTGCTTTTCTACTAAATAAGCAAAAACCAGCAAAGCTCTCGCTTCTGCTGTGGGTCACCAAGCAAATCACATGTGGAAGCCCATGAGTGTGTGTGAAGCCCTGGGTGGACGTGGGAGCCGGGGTGGGCACAGGAGACATCTCACCCTGTGGGGACTTGACCTCAGTGCTCCCGGGCACAACACCAGCAGCCCTGCAATTCAAGTTAGCACCCAATGTCCACGACTATGTCACACTCTCTGTCCTCCTGCGCTTGCTTCTGGAAGTAGGTGCTGACATGGGCTCATGAGTGGGATGATGCCAGGGGCCATCTGGGATGGCCAAGTGTCCCAGTGCCATCCCCGAAGGGTAGGAGCATGGCAAGGCTGCAACACGGCCAGGAATAGAAACCAAATCTCCCAGCACCAGGCTGGGCTTTAGCCACTAACTTGTATTTGAGGGATATGATCAGCATCAGAAGGACTTCTGCATCCTGGTTTCAGAAGGACTTCAGCATCTGTGCTGAATTTGCAAACACAGCGATTCCCAGGGAGTTACAGAATAAACCAGAGGCACCAGCGAAGGTTTACGCAGGGTTTAGCAGCTCTGTGAGAAACCAGGCTCCCTCTGCCTGCTCCCTGTAGGCTCAGGGACTCCTACAAGTTTTTTTCTTTCTCACATAAATTTGTCTTTTTCTTTTATTTTTTTTTCTTTTTTCCTTTGAAAGCAAAAACCTTTCTGAAGAGATAATGACTTTAAAATGATCTTATTTACAATACTGCTCTTTGAATACCACTGCTTGGAGAAAAAAAAAAAACAGCTGGAAAGCAAAGGAATTGACAGATGAAGTAAAAAAAATAATTAAAGAATAAAGAAATAAGGCAGTTTGTGAATACCACATATGCCATGAATTTCAGTAGGAATTATTATTTCCTGCTGCAGCTGTAAATAGATCCATCACAGCTTGTTCTTTGTTATTCCCTCTTCACTGTTCATCCTTGATGCAGCCTCTGCTTTGCCTCAGCTCTGGCAGATACCTGGCCACACTGGTGAGCCATCACCTTGTGAGCTGGGCACCAGTCTCTCTCTGTGCCCAATATCAGGTGGCAAAGACTCAAAATAGAGGGCTCATGACCAAACCAGAGATGGAAAGTTATTCATCTCAACTAATTGCTGGTTTCAGTGATGTTTGCTGAATTCGGGAATGTACTGTGGGTGATTCACAAGGAAAAGAAAAGGATTTGCAAGAAATACTATTGACAATGAATAATTCAACTACCTTGAATATGAATGCTAGGTTACACTTAACTCTCTCCTGGAGACTTTTTATGGCTCTGTGAAAGGAAAGAGGAAATTTGGGATGAGCCAGCCTGGCTCCTTATGGGGAATCCTCATATCTATGGGGAAACCCTGGTGCTGCGGTGGGGAGCACGGCTGAGCAGAGGCATGGAGCCCCTCCAGCATTTCCAGCAAAGCCCATTGGAGGTGGATCAGGTTGTCCCATAGCTGGCACAGCCCAGAGCTGCTGCTGCTGCACCAGGCTGGGGTACGAGGGGTGCAAAGGGGGTGCTGGTGATGCCTCCTAGTACAGCTGCCAGCCCCTTCCAGCCCTGCTATGCATTCAAAATCCCTCCTGCTTGTCCCCAAAAGACCAGGCAAAGGATTTGCTCAAGCAGCCAAATAGAGCCATTCACAGGGCCGGTGGGAATGGTTTTGGCTTTGGGATCAAGGCAGGGCCAATGGCTGCGTGGGGAGAGGGTATGGTTACCACTGTTAATGTATAACCCTAATAGCACTCACCTGAGCCGCGATTAGATAAGGGAATAGCTTTAATGTGCTGTGCAAATCCCAAAGGACACGCTCCTGAGTGTGCACACACACACTCACACACATGTGGGGTGATGGGGTCCCGACCCCCAGCCTGGATCTGCCCCCCATGGCAGCCTGGTCCCGAGGATGGGGATGCTGGAGCTCCTGCCCTGGATTGGGTCAGGATCCTGGCAGGGGAAGGGAAAATCAAAGTAGATCCCTGTGCCCAGCATCCCGAGCTCTGCACCCTCATGACCATGGTAGAGGCTGCCAGGGAGGGGGTAATTCACGCTCTCCAGACCTGGCCTGCCCCAAGGATGGCTTTCAATAAGAAACTGTGCCCTCAACATCCTAACAGAGAGGCTATAGGGTATTTTGAGGCATTGAGGAGCTTCAGGAAGTGCTGGGAAGAGGCTGGTTCAAACCAAGGGGGAAAGAGACTGTGGGGTGGCAGTGGCACCCTGGGCAGTGGCAAAAAGTAGTGAAGGAGCAAGAGCTGGCACAGTGTTTGGGAACTGGTGTTTCCCCCGGTCCCACAGAGCAACGCACCCAGCCCAGTGTGCCCAGCACAGCGAAGAGGGGGTCAGGCCAGCTCCAAATGGAGCATTCCCACCACGAGCTGCAGCGGGAGCAGCACGGCTGCCAGCAGCGAGGAGCATAAACCTGCACAGTTTTCTAAAGGTCTCTATTTCACAGGTCAAAGCAGCTCCAAATTGCAGCAGCTGCAAACTCTGGCTCTGTGGGAAGCTGCTATGCAGCCATCAGGGCTCCAATCGGGGCAAACGGGGTATGGCAGCAGTGACCTGCTCACTGGAGCAACCAAGGTGGGACACACTGCTTTGCTGGGAAGGTGTTGGTGTGGGGATGGCAGCGTTGTTGTCACACCAGCCAGCCCCACGGCTCCTCGGCGGCTCTGCACGCCTCGCTGCACGGCAGTTCCTCACATGACTGCCATGAAAAGCCTGGGCAATGTGCTCCTGGAGCAGCCCTGCATGGTCCCACCTTCTTGGCGATGCCCTGGCCACGCACTGGATCCATCTGTACAGTCCCATCCACCTGTCTGTCTGTACCGGGTGTGTTTCCACACCATCTGATGGCACTACAGTATTTTACTGCTGAAAAACATCAGGTGTGAAAGTCCCGTCACCAGTGAGCACCAGGGAAAGAACTTGTCTGTGCTGGAGTTCAAGTGCAGCAAGCTGGGGTGCAAGACTGTCCCCCCAGGTGGGTGCTTTCTCTCCATGATAAAGCCACTTCATTCTGAATGAGCATTCTGACCCCCTCCTCGCTGTGCTGGGCACACCGGGCTGGGTGCACTGCTCTGTGGAACTGGGGAAAACACCAGTTCCCAAACACCAATGCCAGCTCTTGCTCCTTCACTACTTTCTGCCACTGCCACCCCACAGTCTCTTTCCCCCTTGGTTTGAACCAGCCCCTTCCCAGCACTTCCTGAAGCTGCTCAATGCCTCAAAATACCCTGCCACCCTATAGCCTACTTGCAAAGAGGATAAAATGCTCCCATCCCAGAAGAATCAGTGTTCTATCAAGATTTGCCGTTCCTTCCCAGGGAAAGCATCAGGAAAAACTTCCTCCCATCCACAGCATAGCTTAGGCAAAGCCACGGATGGAGAAACAGGCACAGAAGCAGTTTTAAATCAGAGTGGAGTCCCAGGGTACGTACCAAGGGCTCTGATTGCTGGTGGGACACCCTGGGCAGCTTAACCCTGGTCCTTCTGCAGCTCCATGGGGGAATCCTCCCCTCACTGCAAAGACTGGGGCAGCTGGCAGAGTGATGCCCCCATGACAATAGACTGCAGGCCCAGTAGAGGGCTGGGGTCTGCTCCTGATGCTCAGGAGCCCCAGGCTGGTTGGAGTCACCCCATCTGGCAGCCAGATGTGCTCCGGCTGCCTCTGCGCAGGGGGTGGATGCTCCCTTTGCCAAGCAGAGGTGACGGCAGCCGCACTACCCAGTGGCGATGCTGGTGCTTGGGATAGGAAACCCAGCCCGTTTCACTGTCCCTAAACCTACTGGAAATGGGAACCCCAAAGTCTGCACTGACAGCAGGAGGGGCTGAGCCCCCTGACACCCTCCCTCTGCCCCCCCTGCCCCACACTCGCTTGTTCCCCACCTTTCCCCTCCAGCTCCAGCAGCCTCCCCAAAGCACACGGGCTCCTCTCTGGCCAGGGAAGGGGGGATAAACTCGAGCCCCCCACCCTCCCCGAGTGCTGGGAACCAGCAGATCAGGGTTTTCACAAGCCTTCCCCTTCCCATGCATGCCTCAATATCATCAGCTATTTTTCCTCTGCCGCAGGAAGCAGAGGGGTGATGGATGGGATGACCGATGTGGGGCGAAGGACCGGAGCCATGTGTCTTGCTTCATCACTGCCTGCGAGAAACAAACCCCTCTGGAGGGCAATCCTTCCTGAGATCCCTGCCTGACATCATTCCTCTGCCAAAGGGTGTCCGATTTAGACAACTGCCGGGTGTCAGAAACTGTGTGAGAAGAATCATGGAAATCATAGGAATCACCCCACCCCGCGTGTATGTGATGATTCTGTACTGTGGAGGGAGGGGATGCTGGATGAATCCTCTCTTGATGGACCCAGCTCTGCTCCAGGTCAGAGAAACGGGCATTTCCAAGCTTCTGGGCTGAAGTCAGGACTCATCTGTGCCCACAGGGGCTGGGGACACCTCTGAGGAGCCCCCAGGGCAGCTCCTTGCATGGCTGTTTGCCTGACACAGACCCAACTTGGGGATTTCTTCCTGGTGCTAAGGACTTTAGAGCAAACAGCAACGCTCCCGTGGTCACCTCACTAACAATAAAACTTGATTTGGCTTAATACATCGTGCACTGGAAATGTTTCACTGACAAAACCACGTCACTTCTCCTGATGGCTTTCTAGTCTGCACACGTAGGATTGAGCTCTGAGCTTCCTAAAAAGCCCCACAGATTTGCTGTAGGTGAGTGTGTGTGGCTGGGGGCTGCTTGCCTGGGGGTCATGGCACTGGCAGAGCTGGGGGGCAAAGCCACACAGGGCAGCACAGCTGCTGGGAAGGGGCAGGAGCACACGGGGAAGAACCAGATCAGGAGAGCACGGACTGGTGTGCAGGAGCACAGGCTGGCCCCGGCTGGGCTCTGCACTGCCAGCACAGTGGGATGGGGCCAGCTCTGCACCCACACCCATATGCGGGGGGTGAAGGCACCCCTCCTGCAAGCCTCATCTTCCTCTCATGAGGTTCAAATCCAGGTTGCCAGCGGCTGCAGAGAGCCAGTGATTCCCCATCACAACCCCGTGTTCTCAGACATGGAACAACACATCAGGAGATGCTTCAACCCCAGGGGCAGCAGCCTCAGGCTGGGTGTTGGGGCAAGCATTTCCCAGCCCTGCAGTGATTCAACTCTTTATTTTGGCAACTGGTGGATTCCTTCAGTTGCTCCCATGGTTTTACAAGCACCGAGCCAAGCACCACCAACCAGGCTCCCGTGCCGGGTCAAAGACCATGACAGCGCGGGAGGGTGAGGAGTGCCGGGGCGGCATGTGGGCTGGAAACAGCCCATTTCAGAGCATGGCCTTCACACTAGCCCTGTGGCACTGAGCCTGGATACAACTCATCCGGATCAACATCCTGGCTGGATTTGTCCCAGCTGCGGCAGGAGGAGGACAGCAAGGTGGTGGTGGTGTCGGCTGGACAGCAGCACTCCTCTCCTCCTTCACAGCCCCACAGGGTTCAGCCCATCCTTACCATGGGGCAGCACCGGGGGAGGATCTGGCCCCTTATCCAGGTGATCACAAAGCTAACAGCACTGGAGTGGGCGTCCTTGAAGTGTCCCCTGTAGGAAACATCTGCCATTGGCCAGAGGTTTAAAGTGTCCCTCTGCTAATCCCAGGGTATTAGCCAGCCAAGCCCATCACGTAGGTACGGCCAGTGCTCCAGGGAAGCCCCTTTTGTTCAAGAAAATTCAACTCTAGGAAAGTTGGAAGGGTCTGTACCTTGGCCAGCAGGCTAAGCAGTCAACAAATCCCAGCTGGGGCCAGGAGCAGGTTGTGGGTTAATAATTCAAAGGGAAAGGACCGATGAGGCCTGATGCACGGACACACCAAAGGGGACCCAGGGGAGCAAAGAGTCTGATGTGGAGTCACCATGTCCTAAAGAAGGGTCCCCCACGCAGGGACTGACCAGAGAAATGCATCGTTCTCCAGCCACCACTGTCACACCAAAACATATCACGCACAGCATGAACCCTGCCTGTCCATGGAGAACATTCCTCTGTCTCATTACTCTTTCCTCCAGCTTTCATGGACCTCACTAAGGCTGGACAAATAGAGCTGGAAACAGTGAAAACTGTGATGGAAAACTGCACACCGAGCAAATCACCACTCGGCCATGCTCAGAGCATCACTATTTCTTCTCCATCACCCCAAAACCTGCCTGGACACCACAGGCACTGATGCCACACAAAACCCCGAGGGCATTCGCCTGCCCGAGGGATGCCCCGATGGCACTTTCACTTGCAATATTTAGCACTGCTGCCCCTGCTTGATTAGTGACCTAAAAGCCAGACCCGAGGCAGTATCTGAGGATTTGCATAACTAACGAGCAGAGGGTGAATTTCAAAGTTCATCCAGTCACTGTTTCCAGCCGCCTTCCTGAGCTTTTTATAGAGCCAGGGTGCAATTCACAGGGAAGTTTGCAAATAATTGTGAATAAGGAGGAAGCATGAGGCTGTGACACGCTGCTCGTGAAGATTTTATGAGCAGAAAAAGAGGTGACATCGCAGAGAGAAATGAGGCCTGGGGACATCTTCCAGCTTGGTTCTCTTTAAGTCCCCATTTCCAGCCACCAACCCTCTGGCGTGGCAATCCTTTCTGCTGCAGGGTTATCTCGGCTCAGCCGGGTGAAACACGCACGTATTTAGCAATAGGTATATAAAATCATCCCTCTGTAAAGCCTGACTCTGCAGTGAGTCACTGGGAGATTTCTCACTGATTTTTTTCTCGAGCTCTGGATTGCATTTGCAGAAGCCCCCAACACACTTCTACTTCCTGCGTAACATTTTCTCTTACCATCACACAGCTCTTTCCCAAAAGCTTTGAAACTACAGCCAAGAGCTGTTTATACAAGGCAAGACAGAGAAGGAACCTTAATTTACAGCCCTCTGAAGTATTATGATTTATAGCATTTGCAATGAAACTGTTGATATTTATAGCAAAAATGTCCATGTATTCATTTCCTATTCCCACTGTGGTGAGATGGGTACTTAATCAATCCAGCCTGATTAAAGTCCAGGTTATTGATTTCAATAAAATGATTCATCTAAGAATTTCAGCCTTATCTATGTCAAACCCATCTCTACCATGCTCTCTTTCAAACTTAATTGAGAAAGGCTTTTTTATATATATATTTAAAGAACAGTCCTGGAAAACATGAGCTGCATCCCACCATCACCCAACATATGCTCTCACCATGACGGAATCCTGCAGTCACACAAGGACTGGTCCTTAATCTGCAAGTGTCTTAAAAAGGGACCTTGGTGGTCATCCGACCTGGGGAAGCACCACAAGAAAGGGGCTTTCACCCCAGCACCCATTCCCGCATCGCTGGGGCTCCTCTGAGCACAAGGGGAATGAGGCTGCTTTATTTGTCCCTTTGTATGTATTTCTTCTAAGAGATACAAACTAAGCAACTAAGGATATTTTTCCAGAATTCAATCAACTCAGTTGTCATCTAACTCAATCAGAGGCACTTTCAAGCCCCCCTTTTATCTCCACCCCACTGCTGGGTGTAAAACCATGCCCTTGATCCAGAGGAGGGGTGTGCTGATGTCTTTCTCCCCTCATTAATTTTCCCTCCCATCTCTCTCCTTAGAAGAAACCGAGACTTTTGAACCTACAAAATCTGCAGAAGTGGCAGGGTCCCAGTTGGATGGGGGAGGATCACCCCCCCACTTCCACCCTGGGGCAGAGGGGAGCCCTCAGCCCCAGCACGCCTGTGGGTCTCCACCACTGGGTATTGGGGAGGCATTTTTCCTAAATAGATATATTCAGTGCTTAAAACGGGTCAGGAAATACCAGCCTGGCTCTTCCTTACTCTTTCCAGACCAGGGCTTTTTTTTTTCCCATTTTTTGGGGTGTTCTGCCTGCTCCACCACAGCCACTGCTCCCAGTGGGGACCATCCCCAACCTCACCACACGGATCTGGAGAACACTACTCCTGTACTGAGTTTGGCCCCAGCAGTGCTCTGCAGAGCTCATGGCCAGCACGGGAGAGGGGTGGCGGGTCCCGGTGGCAGAGGGTCGGGTCCGGGAAAGGGGGGCTGGCAGTGACCCTGGCAGCCTGGGGGGAGGATGAAAGGGTGCCGGCAGGGCAGGACAAAGGGCCCTGCACCTCACCTCGCTGCCAAAGGAGCCGGTCACCATCTCCATGACAAAGCAAAGCCCTTGTCAATTTGGGCTGGCCCCGAGGGGGGACCTGCCCACCGCCTTTGAAGTGGGCAGCAGGGACCCCCCAGCGCGGGTAGGAGG
>NW_010310301.1:81943-91629 GCF_000700745.2 Antrostomus carolinensis | reverse complement strand
CCGGAGGACAGCATGGCCACTCGGTGCCCAGGCCAACGGCAGGCACAGGAGTGGGGACACCCACTCGTGCGGTGCACGGCACCCACATGCTGTGTACACCCACGGCGTTCTGCACCTGGAGAACCCACAGGCACCATCCACGTGGCACCGGCCCCAAACGCACCGCAACGTGCACAGGCAACACGTGTGTGTGCACACCACAGCTTGCACACGCATCACATGTGGACACACACCCTGCCACTTGCACATGCATCACACATACATCGCACATACACACACTGCACCTTGCACACGCATCACATGTGGACACACACCCTGCCACTTGCACACGCATCACACATACATCGCACATACACACACTGCACCTTGCACACACACTCACACACCCTGCAACTTGTACATACATCACACATACATCACACATACACACACCGCACCTTGCACACACACCACACATGCACTCACACACACTGCACCTTGCATTGGCCTCAACACACAGCACCTTGCACGCACACGTTGAGTGTGCAGCATCCCCTGTACACACTCCCTGACACTATCTATACAGTACACCTATACACACATTCTGCTTCGGGTACACGTGCACAGAGCCCAGAGCACCTCACGTGCACTGGATACACCTGACATAGGTACACACAGCATCTTCCCTCCGTGTATATACGTACGGTACCTTCCCCACACACCTATACACACACACTCCACATGCACACAGTGTAAGGCACCTTGCACACACATGTACACCCCTCACACACGGGCTCTCACACCCGCTCACAGCTGCAGCCCTGCACACTCACCCTTGCACATGAGACCCCCCATCCAACACCCACCCTGGGGTTGGCAGAACCCTGGGATCCCGGGGGTCTCTGGCTCTGTCTGTCCCATGCATCAGTATCAGGCCAGGACAGGGGTGCAGGGGCAGAGATCGGCTGCGGAAAAGGATTTTCCAGCCATCTAACCCTGGTTGATGACACCACCAGTACCCTCCCTGCCCATTCTCAGCCCCAGCCACCTCAGCCAAGGGGTTCTCTTGCATTTTGGGGATGAGGAGCCACGCTGAGGGCACGTGCCTCTCAGCAGTCCCCTTGCCAGGAGAGCCACGGAGGAGGATTTGGCCCCACAGGACTTCAATCCCAAGGATTCTGTGTGCAGAGGAAGGCGCAGGGGTGCAGGGCTGGGTTTCCTTACCGCTGCTGCTGGTGCTGGGAACGCTGCGCCTCATCCACTCGGACGGGGTGCGTCGCTGGGCGTTAGGGGAGAGCTGGGGGACCGAGCTGCTGATGGGTGGAGGCAGGAGTCCAGAACCTGGGGGTTGGATGGAGTTAAAATCTGGGGGGCTGAATCCAAACTGTCCTGGGCTGGCGGTGGAAGGTGCAGCAGTGGTCCCGTAGGAATGCCAGTCCTCCTTGGCAGGGGTGTAGGGAGAGCCCCAGGCGGCTGCCGGCTGCCCGTGGTGTGGGTCGTTGTTAATCCCCGGCACATGGTGGTAGCTGGCAAAGTCCGAGTACTGGGGTGGCCCCGGCACGTAATTCTGGGGGTTGAGGTTGAGGCTGGGATGCCGGACGGGGCTGGGATACATGTTGGTGTCCTTATCCAAAAGATAACCTACATACATCTTCCCCGGCCGGCTCTGCGCACATGCTGGGCTGCCGTGTCACCGGCTGCGGGCCGGGTTTGGGTTTGGTTTGGTGGGTAAGGTGGCTGCTCCTCCTTCGTCCTCACCGCTCACCTGGGCACCTTGGGGAGCTGTGTCCCGGGGCCAGGCACCTCCCTGCCCACGGGCTTTTATTGGGCCCAACCTCTCGCAGCATTTGCATTGAAAGGCAGGTTTGCATTTCAAAGTGCAGGAACCCCGGCGGGGCGTGGGGGGCGAATTCAAACCTCCCACCCTGGTTGTAGGGGGGCTGAGGCTGTGGGCAACCCTGGGGAGCACCAAGGACCTCGTGTCCCTTCTGCTGTCACCACTTCACAGCCATGGTCCCTTGTAGCAGCTGGCTTTGGGGACACCAGGGTGTCACCCGCAAGGATGCCCCGAGGGAACCCACCCCATCCCTGCAGCCATCTGCACCCCAGGAGCAAGGTGCCTTGAGCTCAGTCCTCATATTAAGCCTGGCTGTGGCTGCCATCATCCGCATCCCCATGTTGGGGGACACCAAACCCTTGCTCTGGGGTGATGCTTTCCCATACCCTGCAGCAGTGTCCACCTGATTTGGAAAAGGGAAGCTGGTGGGATAGGAAGGCTTTGGGTCCCCCTGCATTTACTCCATCCAGGGGCAAACACACCACTCCAACCATGATAGCAAACCTCAGCCTAGCCCTGGAGAGCAGGACAGACAGACAGAGCCAGCTGTGTGCAGGGGGAATGTCCCCACCATGGAGAAAACGAGGAGTCCCTGGGCTGCGACGTGGCTCCAAGGGGATCGTGACCCTGCAGCAAGAGGAGTTTCCTGTCTGTTTTCTCTCTTAAAGAAGCAAAAGCATCCTCATATATTTTCTGATAGGGAAAACCAAGCAGAAATGGGACTTTGGTGAAGCTGTGTCTGCCTGCAAGGTGGGAGATGGGAGACCACCCATTTGTCACCCTTCACACCAGACACACCTCCACTCTGGAGAGGGACAAGGGCCCAAGGACCAACTCTGTGCCATCCAGGCCAGAAACCCCCATCATCTGCAGCCAGGAGCCTCCACCCCACCGACATCCCCCTCCCCACCAGTGTCACACAGGCTGCACTGGCCACAATCACGTTGTCATAGTCATCATTTGCAGGCTGGCTTTTTCTCCTCAACCAAAGCACAGCCTGGAAGAGGCTCCAGGAAGGTGTTTTGTCACCTCCCTAAGGTCACCTCTGCCCTTTTCTCTGCATCAGCCCCTTCCTCTACTAGAAACATGGGTGAGGGGAAAACTAGTCAGTCCTCACCCTCCTGGGACTGAAACAGCCTGGACTTTGATAATAAGAAATAGAAAAGGGGAAAAAAAAACCCCAAAAACAGCATGGAAAAAAATAGATTTTGAATGAAACTGAGAGGAAGGGATAAAGCAACAGATTTGCAGAGCTTTTTCCTGATATGAACCTGGGAAGTGTTTCCAGTGTGGGATTGCTTCCCAGAATTGTGGGGTTAAAGGGAAAATGGTAACGAAACCAGCAAAGCCTCTCTGACTCAAGGAGCTCATTTGATGCACAACCATTTCTTGCTTCCCCCACACAGCCAGTGGCAGATGTCCCCAGCACTAGCTGGTGGGTTGGGGACAGCACCCAGAGCCACTCGTTCTCCCCAGGGGCCCCACTCCCTCCCACACCAGCCCTTCCTCCCTCACCATCCTGATCTCTCCCACGTCCGTGCAGGGATCGGCGCGTCCCCGAGCCCCCGCAGCACTGCTGTCATCTGTTTGCTCAAGGTGGACTTTGCCAGAGCTCACCATACCCACCACACACCCCTTCTGGCCACAGCCAGGCCAGGTTGCTGCTGTTCCCACCCTGCAATCAAGCACGTTGTGTTGGAGCCATAACAGGGCAGCACCCCCAGCCCGGGAGCTGTGCACCCACAGCAGCTCTGCATCAGTCCTGGGTGCCTCGTCCCATTGCTCCAGCCCCAATTCTGGCTGAAACTGGGTGAAAATATTACACGGATGCCTCTGTGCCACATCTACTCCTTGCAAGGAGGTGGGAGCCAGGGTGAGATCAAACGGGGATGGGAAGAGGGAAGAGATCTGGTTTGCAGGAAGGGAGCAGAGTAAAACCCCAGCAATGGGAGATCACCCCCAGAAAGGGCATCACCCAGGCTCTGCCTCCTGAGACCTGGCACGGCCAAAGGTACGGCAAGAGGTGAGCGATTTGCAGCCTCCTCCCTGTGTCCTCACCGTCCCCAGTCCCTTGCCCAACCTTGTCCCAGCTCCCTCCCTCGTGACAAAGGTGACTGTCATGACCGTCCCACCCGGTGACGATCTCAGCTCAGGCCGCAGCGCACATTGACTGATGTGCTGTATAACTCCATCTATCCTGTTGTTTTCCCAAGGTCTCAGCACAGACACGGCTTTGTTTAAACAAGAGAGCCAAGGCCTTCTTCCTCCTCCTCCTCTTGCCAGCAAAGAGACATTGGCTCAGGGAGTGGGGAGAAAAAAAAGAAGAAAAGAAGAAAATCCCCCCTGAGCGGATGGTGGGAGGTGTGGAGGAACGCAGGTGGCTGCTGGATCCTGCTCCAGGGGAGGCTGCATTTCAGGGACGGGGGGTGCTGGGGTCATTCTTGCTCTGGTTGTTTCCCATGGGCAGTGATGGGCAGTGACGGGCAGTCTGGGCCTCCCTTTCCCTTTTTTCCAGGCCAAGGGCTCAGGCAGCTGTTGGGGACCAAGGGTCTGGGGACAGCACCCCACACCTGCATCCTCCCTGCAGCAGGTGAAGGGCTCGGCCGGGTGCAGCATCGCCAGGTGCCTGCCAACAGCCGTGCCACCAGCTCCCTCAGCTCAGGGCGAAGGGGGCAGAGGAAGAGAATTGGGCCATAAAGATCCACCAACGATAACTTCCCTCTTTTCCTTTTCTTTGGTCTGTTTATTGCCAGTGGGGATTATGGTTGGCAAAGTTTATGCCGGGGAAGAGCCAGGTGAGGAGTCCTCCATGGGCTGCTCTCCATGGGCTCCCTAAGGAGCATCCCAGCAGCTGGACTGGAGCTGAAGGGTGATGCTGGGGACCCTCAGTGCCCCAGGATGCTACCTGCACTGAAGTCCAATGGGTGAGCAGGTCAGGGGCTGCCAGAGCCCTCAGGGGTCCCCAGATGGACAAGAGGACATGGTAGAAACCCCTCTATCCACCCCAGAGAACCCCAGCACCAATCCCAGCCCGGGGAGCTCCTATTAGTCTTACAGACTTGAGATTCCTGGTGGAAACCAGGCAGTGGAGATTGTGAATGGGCAGGGTTCCCCTGGGGCTCGGCATTGCAATCTGTGATCGAGTGATGCCATCTCCTGGAAGCAGGTGGACAAGAGGACATGGTAGAAACCCCTCTATCCACCCCAGAGAACCCCAGCACCAATCCCAGCCCGGGGAGCTCCTATTAGTCTTACAGACTTGAGATTCCTGGTGGAAACCAGGCAGTGGAGATTGTGAATGGGCAGGGTTCCCCTGGGGCTCGGCATTGCAATCTGTGATCGAGTGATGCCATCTCCTGGAAGCAGGAAGGCTGGGGAAGGGGGGGCTGGGAGGTCCCAAGGGCCAGGCTTCAAGCAGCTATCACAGATGGAGCAGGTTTGCAGAGGAGACCACCACCCTGCCACCTCCTCCTCCCATGGAGAAGGCAGTCACACTGGGAAACCAAGTCCTGCCTTGTCCACTGGCTTGTTCTGAACCCCCACCATGGTATGAGCAGGATGGGGGGATGCCCACAGAGGGATGAGTAGCTGGCTCCCCTCGCTCTCCTTTCCCCCAGAGCCTCCTGCCCCACCACCTCCCTAACAGCCCCACACAGGCCCATGACCTCCCCGCTCCCCCCAGCCCTTCCTGCTCCCAAAGGCAAATCCAAATGCCTCAGACTGGCATGTCCCAGGGCTGCATGGCCCCATGCACACCACAGACCAGCCAGCACCTTGCTCCTGTTCCCCAGCTTCTCCTGCCTACCTCCTGCAGCAGGAGGAAAGGGGAGAGCAGAGCTTCTCTCCTGTGCATCATTCCTGCCCTACACCTTTGGAGCTGCAACCCAGAGAGCAGGGGAGGGCTGGGGCAAGCACAGCCCTCTGCTCCACTGAACGCCCCAATAACATCCCATCCTCTCTGGCAATGGAGACATCACTGAAACCCTCTTGCAGAGGACAACCCCCTGCCCCAGCTCCATCAGCCCCACTGCAGAGTCCCACATGCCCTTTGGCTTTTCCCAGATCCCTGAACTGCATCTCTGCTGGCACTTGTGTCCCCAAGCTGAGGAGGGCTCTGCAGAGCTGGTCCCCAGGGAGATGGGTGCTGGACCAGGACAACCCAAACTGGTGTGCTGCCAGCACTGCCATACAGCCCCTCTCTGGCTCTTTGGGATCTGGATCAGCTCTCCTGGAAAAATGCAAATGTCATAAATCTTGGCACTGTCCTCAAGAGGGCACTGGGGACAGGGACACATGCTGGCATCTCTCATTTCTTTCCAGCATGTATGGGGTCCCTGATCTCACTGGGTTGGTGATGGATTCCCCCTGTACCGGCACAGAGCTGGGTGCTCACTGTGCAGCTGACCCACCAGCCTGTGATGGGTGACACGGGGTCCCAAAGGTGGCTGGGGCCTGGCAGGGAACATCGCAGCTGTGCTTTGCTCCTTCACCGCATTTCAGGCACTGCGTGAGCAGAGGGTTAACGATTCCCACATTAAGTGGCTGCAGATGTGTGGGAAAGTCTGGGGCGACCGGACGGCATCGTTATTAGTATTCACCCAGGAGCCTGCCGCTGCCTCCCGGGGCTCCATGGAGCACATTTAATACCCAGGCTCATCGTGGGGGTTAGGAAGAGTGCGTGGGATGGGGGCGGAAAGGCCCCCAGGCAGGGAGAGGCAATGGGCTAGCATCCTCTGCTGTTGGCTAGTGCCTCCTCCAGGTGCCCAAATCTAGGAGATGTAGGGGACAGGTCAGCATCTGTAGGGACACAGCACCTTATGGCATATGGCTTAGAGCTGCCTCCTGACACCACTGTCCCCCTGCGCTGTCCATGACCAACGTTCACAGTGCTGCAGGATGCTCCCCAGCACGTTGTGGCTGC
This sequence comes from Antrostomus carolinensis, assembly GCF_000700745.2. Taxonomy (NCBI): domain Eukaryota; kingdom Metazoa; phylum Chordata; class Aves; order Caprimulgiformes; family Caprimulgidae; genus Antrostomus; species Antrostomus carolinensis. The sequence continues at coordinate 84,892 of NW_010310301.1, read as the reverse complement.
CTGGTCACTCAGGAAGGTTCCCAGCATTTTCTGCCTCTCTTTCCTCCCTGGGCACTGCTGTCACGCACCAGCACCCTGCCAAAGCAGGACCATGCACAGGGTATCAGTTCCTCCAGAGCAGAGCTCTGGAAAGGGCTGGATGATGCCTCTGTGCAGATGTCCCCAGGGCCCAAGAGCTGGATTCAGGCAGGAGCAAGCGCTGGTGGCTGCCGTGCCGATGGGTTGCCCAGATGTGATGCCATGCTCCCCGACACCCGCTGCTCCTCTCCTGTGGTCTGTGGTTCAACACCACATCAGAGCGATGCTGAAATTCCTGGGCTGACTTGGAGTTGATAGAGGCTCAGATGAACCAAAGCCAGGGGTGAATCTGTCCCTCATTAAACCTTTGGAGAAGCAGGAAAGCCGACATCTGCTTCTTCTTTCTTCTTCTGTCTCTCACCTGCTGGCACATGGGTGACCCCAGCACTGCTCTTCCCATTATCATGTTGTGTCACCTGGTTCTGGTGTCTCTTCTCCATGTCAGGCGTGGGATGTGGGGTTTTCCCTGTGGTCCCATCTCTGCCTGGGATGGGGCATGAGATCAGAGAGCTGCTTTGATCCAGGTGATGCCAGAGCAGTTCAAATACCCTGGAGTGTCCCTGTCTCAGTGGCTGCTGTCCCCACTAGAGATGCTGCACTACATGACCCCAAGCCCCCACTAACACTTAACGATTCTTGTTGGGGCTGGAAATCTCAGCTGAGAGCAGCTCCCCCAGCCCACACTGCAGCTGTCCCAGCCCCAGGGGAGTCACTAAGTCCTGCAAGTGCCACAAACAGGGGCGCAAGAGACAAAAATAGAGGTGAGCAATGAAGGGGGGATGAGGCAGAGGTAGCTGAGCTGCTCCCCTCCACCCACATGCTTGCACAAGCGAGTCCCTTCGGCTTCAGTGCTTCCTCTGAGCTGGCCTTTCCCAGGAGCTGCTGTAACCCCGACGTGCTGTTCCTAAACAAAATGCACAGCCCTGGATGCTCCCTTGGGATGTACAGCGCTGGCCGTCCCGAGCTTGCCGGGTTGCTGTGGGCTCTCCAGGGCTCTCCCAGCATCCCAAAACAATGAACCCTGGGCTTTGCAGACTTCTCCTGGGAGAGGGTTTTGTTTGCCCAGGGTGTCCCTGCTCCCAGCCTGGGAGTGGGCACTGGAGTCCTCTGTTTGCAGGGAGGAGAGGAGGGAATATGTCCCACCTCGGGATCAGGATGCTCTGCCCTCAAGCATGGTCTGTGTTAGCTTTTCCACCCCCTGCTCACCCCCATAGTCCATCCCCAGTGCAAGGGGCTCAGCAGGGTTGTACTGGTGGGTTTCTCCCTCTCCTGCTCTGTTGGGATCAGTGATGCTGTCCTTGGATCAGGGATGCTGCCGGGAAATAACTCTGCTGAGCTATTCCCAGCAGCCCACATGTCCCTGTGCAGGGATCTGTCAGACGTGTCTTTATCCCTTGGGAAAAGTGTCAGGAAAATCCACGTGCACAGCACGTCCCCTCTGCTGCCTGCCCCCCATATGAGCACTCCCACACTCGCCAGCTCCTCCTCTGCACAACAGACCATCTCAGCTCTGGGGGGGCTGCCAGGGGGCCCCAACATGTGGCTGGCAACACGTCTGGAGTCAGAGAATCCAGCCAGCCCGACGCAGGGGAGAAGCAGGGTCTCACCCAGCCATCCCCGCTTCATCCCCCAACACTGCCCAGCCAAGAGCCCCTCCAGCTCCAGGGGGGCTGCCTTGCCAGCCCCCCTCCTGCCCTGGCCTCCCTCCCCTGTCATGTCTGTACCTTCCCCCTGCCAGACCCTGCCAGGCATGGAGCCAGCACGCCAGCCCCATGCAAAGCAGTGCTCATGGCATGTGGATAACTGGGATAACCAGGAGTGCCACAGCACGGCTCTCCTCACCCTGGGTGGCTGCACAGAATGAAGACTTTCCTCTTTGTTTTTTCATCGGTGCAAATTAAACACGGAGATAACGAGTGATAAGCAGCAATCTCTTGGGCTCATCCAGCCCGGGAATCATTAGCCGTGCCCATTGTGCAGGCATTCGTTAGCAAGGCAGGAGGGGATGAGTCTGCCTTGCAAACAAGCCAGGAACATAGATTTCAGTGGTGTTGTCTTTATGGGAAGGGCTTTTTCATTCCTGGGGAAAAAAAAAAAGATAGAAAGGTATCTTTTCAGGGGATTCTCCTTTTTTGGGATAGTCAATGCATTTTTGCAGTTTTTCTTGTTTGTGTCACACAAAAGAACATCCCCAGGATGGAAACAGCAGCAAGAACTGATGGGTCAAAAGACAAGTTTTGACCCAAAGAGCTTCCACCCCTTGTTACAGTGCCGAAACAAATTGCAAAACAATCCCCTTATAGACAAACGATAATGTTTTGGATGTTGAGAGATTCTCAGAAACTTTATTGGAACTCATCAAGGTGTGGGGAGGATTTAAAGCAGGTTCATCAGCTGATTTCTACCCGCCCAGGGCAGGAGGGGTACAGGAGATCTGACATGATGACATGGCCGAGGTGGAAACGGGGGGCTCCTGCCACCTCTCCTGGCTCTGTGCCCCTTGGAAACCCAAACTGCCCCAAGTCCCCAACCAAACCCACCCTCTGCCACAGCATCCCAGTTGCATGAGTGCTTTTTTTTCCCTTTTCCAGAAGAAAAAAGGACTGGGAGGGTGCATTGACAGTCCCCAAGGTCCCGTGGCAGGCCGGGGGTCAGCGGGGTGGGAGGTGCAGTGCCGGCATGGCACGGCACGGCCAGGGAAGGCGTCCGGGGGGAATACGCAGAGTCAGTTCAGTACAGGCCTTCTTTAATAAAAACATGAGTCAGCTGCTGGCGTGGGCAGCGGATTTTCTAAACATCCCCTCATATCCTGAGAAAGGGAGGGGGGGGGGAAGAAAACAGGAGAGGGGGGGACGTGAGGGAAAAAAAAAA
>NW_010310301.1:80705-81784 GCF_000700745.2 Antrostomus carolinensis | reverse complement strand
GGCAGCTTGTGGCCAAACTCCCCTCTCTTCCAGCCACTTTGGCTTCGCCTCCTTTTTAAAAATTTTTTTTCCCCTGCATCACACTCGTCTGCTGGGCTTTAATTGAAAGTTTTGCTCTGCAAAGGGTCCCCACAGAGGGTGGAGGGAGGAAGTCGGAGGGACTCCGCTCCTCATTGGCGAGGCAGCCTCCCCCCTTCTCCTCCTCCTGAGGTCTTTTTTATTTATACACGCACACACACGCGTGCACATCCCTCCACACCGGGCTGAGGCGGTTGGACCCCCTCCCAGGTGGGCTGGGGGCTGCCCAGGGCGCTGTGGAGATGGACTAGAGGGAGCAGAGCGAGGGCTTGGCTGCAGCCCAGCCCTGGCACAGCCTTGCCTCTCCTTTTGATTTTATTTTTTTTTCCCCTCCTCCCCTCCACTTCATTTCTTCCCTTCCCTTCCCTCTCTTTCTCCCTTAAGTCGAAAAGCCTTGCCAGCTGGGGAAGGCTGGGAGGGCAGGGAGAGCCTCCCAAGGCAGCAGATAAAGAGCACGGAGGAGGAGAGGAAGGAATTTCACCCATAGGACGTGTGACACAGGCGCTCACCCGGTGGGACCCTGCCCAAGGTAAGCTCTCGCGTCGCCCACCCGGCTGCCGGCTCTCCCTCCGGCCCTGCTCCGGCTTTCTGGATGGGAAACCTCACGCTGGAGGTTGTACAGACCCCAAGGACCCTCTCCCTGAGCCAACAAAGATTGTTCTAGAAGGGGCTTTGCTCCCCTGCAAAGGGCTGGCACCCCAAAGCACCCCACCAAGCCCTGGGGAGGTGGTGTTTGGTGGAGAGCGGCCGAGCTCTGTGACATCCCACCGAAAAAGCCATCGCATCAGCTCTCGCCAGGTCCCGGGCTGGGACGGCTGCGGGGAGCGGGGACACTGCGGCTGTAGGGCAGGAGGCGGGACACTGCGGCTGTAGGGCAGGAGGGGGGACCCCACTGCTGCAGGAGTGGGACCCAGGGGATCTCTGCTTCTCCCTGGAGAGCTCTCAGTTCCCCCCTGGATTGGGGGGGTTACCCTGGCTCTCCCAGGGGTAGGAGGTACCCT
>NW_010310301.1:71492-80679 GCF_000700745.2 Antrostomus carolinensis | reverse complement strand
GGAAGGGGCTGCTCCCCATCTTTTAGAAATGTGAGTGTTCCCCACTGCAGAGCAACATCACCGCAGCGTTAGACCATCTGAACACATCCATGGTCATCCCTAAAAGCAGGGTGCTCCTAGGACAGTGCTGTTTCAGTCCATGCCCTTGGCAGGGCTCCTGTCCCCATGGGCCAGGACAGGGTGGAGAGGGACATCTGCAAGCCCTGCTCAGAGCCTGTGCCCTGGTGTGACAGCTACTGGAGCAGGGAGAGCCTGGTAAAACCCTTCTAGGCATGGATGTGGGCAACAACTCTGCTGTCCCAGGAGGCCAGGAGCTGAGGGCCTCCAACAGACTGGAGCTGGTCTGGAGCAAAGCTGTGCTGACTCAGGCCACCCTGACAGTCTGGGGACACGGGATGATACAGCCCGCAGGGCTTTGGTCTTCACCCTGGGACCATTGTGGGCTCAGAGCATCCGGCTCCTGCACTCACCTGCCAACAGGGAGACTTTCAAAGCAGGGCTGAGGTGCAAAGGGATGTTGTGCTGCTCCATCCTTGCCCCAGAGCACCTGGGGCTTCTGCTAAAGCAGTGGGCAAATAGCTAAAAGTAGTCAGTTTGGTGTCCCACCCTGCTTGCAGGGGGTTGGCAGTCCCATATCTTTTCAGTGTGTCTCCCATCAATGACAAGGACTGGTAATGTTGAGACCCAGTGCTTCCCAGGGGCCATTGAGGGGTTGGTTGAAGGGTCATTTTGCCCTCAACACCCTGCAGGACAAGGTGACTGTGCACCCCATGCTCTTGGGAAAGGAGCATGTTTTGTTCAGGCAGCCAGAGCCAGGGACAAAGACATGGCTCTGCCTGGCAGAGGGAATGTGCCAGGCTGGCTCGGAGAGGGAGCTGCCCCAGATGGAAGCCAGTCCTGGACAGGGTCTGACATGATGCTTGAAGTCAGTCCTTGACATTGATGTCACCCAGGCTCGGGTGTGTTGTGGCCCTGGTGGCTGCTGCCAACCCCGGGCCATGTCCCTGGGTCCAGGAAATGCCCCGAGTCAGTCAGTGCATCAAGAGGGGTCAGCGTTTTGGAGAAACATCAAGTCACAGCAACCCATTTGCAGCAAGCAAAGGGCTTTTCTCTCTCCCTAGAACCAGCTGCTCCTTCCTCCAGCTCAACAGCACGGAGGGTCCTCACTGAAGGAGCAGGCGGTGGGACCACAGCCACCTGATTACCTACCCTCTGCTCATCTCCCGCATCCTACATGGGGATGGGGGTTCATGGTGCTCATGGTCTGAACTGGGAGGGTGGTCTGAACATGAGAACAGCCAGCAGTAATGGTGCAGTCAGGGAGAAGTCAGCCATGGCTTCTTGTCCAAAGTCCTGGGCATTTCTAGTGGGGTCCTGCAGGGCTCTGGCCTGAGCTTTGTCCTCTGCAATCTCTACATTAACTGCCTGTGTGATGGATGGTCATATGTACTGAATTCCAGGCTGGCACCAAGCATGGTGGGCAGGCGTTGTGCGGGTGGATTGGAGTGCAGGAGCATCCCAAGGGCTCTGGGATGAGTCCAGCATCAACCAGGCAACAGCCAGCTGTGACAGCACGCTGCCATTAGGAAGGAAATATTAAATGACTGCGCATGATCTTGGGTGCCAACATCTCAGGCAGCTTGTACAGTGGGAAAGGATCTGGGGGCTGTAATGGACACAAAGTAGTGTGGTGTGGGGGAACCCACAGCTCTTCCCATGGGATGTACTGAAAGGTGCATGGCTGGAGGCAGCACGGACAGGCAGGGTGGATGGAGCAGGTCCTCACCAGTGAGTGATGCTGAGCACTTCAGCAGGGATGCACACGGACTGGAAAAGCTCGAGGAGAGCAGGGAGTGTGATCAGAAGCCCAGAAGGGGCTGCAGACAACTTGGAGATGGGTTGATGGGGTTTTTTGGTCTCTGCATGTTGTGGGGAGGTAACACACAGTCTTCATGTGTGGAAAAGGTCACTGCAAAGAAAAAAGTTGGCTTTTAGGGGAAATGTCTGTAGGTTCAAAGACATAAGGCTGGGTGCCTTCAGCCCAGGTTTCAAAGGATGTTGGGCAAACCTCTAGCTGGGGAGATGTGGGCACTGATCCCATGGTCTCTTTCAGCCTCATTTTTGATGGGTCTGGATGGGATTTCTAATGCATTCAGACTAACACCATTAGGAAGAGGAGAGCACTGAGCCCTTCTCCAGGAGTAGGGCAAGATGAAATTGCCTTAGTGAGCACCAGAGGAAAGCTGAGGTTAAGAAATGCTCTCCAGCTGTGAGAGTGATGCTGGGCAAGAAGAGACCATGTTGGCTGGCCATGGCATAACCCGAGTGATGGAGAGGTGTGCCCAGCCACTGCTGGAGGGTCTGGGCAGGAACTCCTGCTCCTGGCTCCACGCTGGGGCCAGGCAGCCCTGAGGTCCCTCTGTCCCTGGTGTCTGATGCTGTGCTGAAGCAGGATGGGACTGCAGTGGTCTTTATAGGGTCAGGCCCTGCTGAAGCATCTTCCCGGGATGCAGTGGCAAAGGGCAGGGAGTGGAGGAGCAGCGTGGTGGCCAAATCCCGTGGGACACAGCCGCCGGTGCTGGCAGCTGGGCAGCCTTTGGCCCAGAGCTGGAGGGAGCTGGGGACTGAGCGGGCTGGGGGCTGGCTGGACGCATCCTATCGCTGCGAGGGAGGATCTGGGCCCAACACTTCGTGGAGTTTGTTTGTTTGTACTTTAACCAAGGAAAAGAAATCCCCTGGAGAGGAGCTGCAAGGGGAGGGTATAGACTGGGTATTGTTTCCTGAGAAGCTGGAGCAGCTCCAGGAGGCTCCTTCCGCTCTGCCAGGCAAATTGGACATAACGAGGCTTGTTTTAGGGGTGGCTATTTCCCCTCCTTCTCTCCCCAGTTGCCTAATTAGGTTCCTTGAGCCAAGCACACTTCTGCCCTGCTCCGCTCCCACCGGGACGCTTTCTCCTGGAAGTGCAGCACTTTCCTGGCATCACAGGGGTAAGGAGCAGATCTGCCCGGGACAGGAACATGAGCCAGGGATGCTGGGATGGGTCATACGAGGAAGGGGGTCCCATGGGTCCAGCCTGGTAGCTGGAGGTGTACAGTGATGCACTGCCTCTCACACCCTGCTTTTCCATCATCCCTGGGCTCACAGTGGGACACAGGCTGTGGCATGCCCTGATCTGTGTTTGTACCCTTCTCCTGTAACCACCAACCTGCAGAGCCAGAGGATCATGGTGTGAAGAGCCTGGGCAGGGAGCAGAGAGCTCACAAAACCTCCCACAGAAAGGCTGGTGCCAGGAAAGTCAGGCTGGTGAAGTGTGAGTGGTGTATGTCCTGCACCCACGGATTCACTCATCCTGTCGAGGGCACGTCTGTGGGGCACCTGCTCATCTGTCCAGGTCTCCACTAACACCCATCCTATGCTTTTCCCTTGTATGATGGAGGTAGTTGGAGGCTGTGGGGTGCAGGAGCAGGAGCAGGGAAGGGTCGGAGAACGCAGGGATATAACTAGGGCACTGCGCTGGCTGCCAAACCCTGAGCTGCAAACCAGGAGATGGATGGAGTAGGAGGGACCTTCTCCGTGCTGTGGAGGGGGACTTCTCAGCATGTCTCCATGGGCAGCACCAGGGCTGCTCGGTGGGACGAGGCTCCCAAGCAGGCAGGAGACAGACAAGCCTGTCTGTTGGTGTGAGACCTCATCGTGCCTGTCCCTCTGCCTTCCCCTTTCTGGCCTGTCTACCACGCAAAAGTGTCTGTGACTGAAATCTTAATGCTACCGAGACACAGTAATTGGCACCAATTAAATTGCTACATTCATGTTTGAATTGCTTTAACTGGCGAGACACACTGTCTTATTTATACAAAAAAATATGTTTGCTTGTGGGTTTGTCTGAACTGGGGCCAAGAGAAAATACACCATTTCGAGCCTCGCTCTCTGCAAGCGCATTCTCTGCTCACAAACTGGAAGTCACCTCGGTTTCAGCCTTTGCCAAGCAAATGGCTGCAGAACAGAAACCCCACTTTCCTTGGAGCCGAGTGCTGCCGGGATCGCAAGAGGGGTCCCTTTTCTCTCCTCCCAGGCAGCTGCCAAGTTTCCCCTCTCCAGCCTGGGAGCTGTTTGGGAGAATATGGTCTGATTCAGGAGTTCCTGGTGCAGGGAGCAGGACTCGGTGCCCATTTTAAAGCTGTGTTCAGGGGAGGACAGAGGCTGCTGGCAGCTGCCAGCCCTGGCACCAGGTCCTGCATCAGCTTCTCCTCTGGAGGATCTGCGGGGTTTGGGGTGCAGGGGCTGTTTGCAGAGCATGGGTGCAAAGAGGGGCTGATTTTTGCTCCATTAGTGAGGGTAGAGGAATGGCTGGAGGTTATACAGGACCTTGCACACAGGATGGCCAGCACGGCTCATGCTGCCTGGCCAGAGCACATAGGAAGAGGTTATCCAAGAGGGAGGCATCCCTTGTGCAACCTGCTGGCTTTCTGCACCCCCTGCTCCAGAAAACTCCATCACTGTCCCCAGGTCCTGCTGTCACAAGGAGGTGGGTGCAATTGCCTGCAGGGGTCTGACCCCAGCTCACCAGTGGGCAGGAGGGGAGGTATGGGCTGGGGGTGACTATCCCAGCGCTGCAGTTGGGCTCTCTCTGCAGTCCTGGGGCTGGGTGCCACCACCCTGGTCATCCTGCCCCACGGGTGAGCTCATGGAAGAGAGGGCAGGATCAGTCCCCAGCACCAAGAGCTGCACCAGCAGCTGCATTTTGCTCCCTCTCAGGAAGCCAGAAGTAGCAGAACCAAATCAACACACAGTCCCCCCCTGAAAGCAGCCTCTGCCCTTCACACCCCAGCACTACTTGGTCTTGTCCTCTCCCACCCTGGCCACAGTACCAGGCCCCTCTCCAGGTCCCACAGATGGGCAAAGGGTGCTCTGACTGCAGAGCTGGTGAGTGCCTAATCCCAGACACGAGAGCCTAAAACCCCAGAACAAAGTGATTAAGCTTGGGTCCCTCGCGGGCAGCCGTGAAGAGAAGAGCCGATGCATCCACGCGGATTATCTCCTCCTTCCCAGCAGATCTGTGTCTCAAGGAAATTTTCAGAGGAGGATCAGGTTGCTCATCCTTCACTGGGATGTGGGACTGGTAAGACCACAACACTCTGACTGCTCCTGGGGCTTTCAAAGCCCCTACATCCTCCTGAGGCTCAGAATGGCTCTTTTTCTCCTCTTTCCTCCATCAGCTTCTCCTCGCAGCTGATGATTAGTGGTTAATTAGAGCCAGCTGGGACCTTTGGCTCCAGCCCTGGCCCCACATAGTAGCCACCCTCAAACAGCAACCATGAGCAGGTGATGGAGATGCTGATGTGCTGGGGACTGTTTTCCTCCTCGTGTGTATCTTAGCAGAGTGCTTCTCTTGAATCACTGTGGGAAGGCAGACGTGGCTTCCTGGCAGCTGTGGCATGAGAGTGAGGAAAGCCCTGGGGGTGCCAGGACATGGGATGAGCAGCCAGGATGATGCCTGACCCTTGGTCCCTGCTTCCCCTCTCTGCTCTGCCAGCAGTGGGGAAAAGCATTGGGCGAGCGGGTGGGCTCTGCTCAGGGAGGTAAGTCCCATCCAGACCCACATGCTTGGGGGTTGGGACCCCTGAATATGCCATTTTGGGGGTGGAGGGGTCAGAGAGCTCTTTGAGTCACTGCAGCCAGCCAGCCCCAAGGCCTTGCTACCCAGCTGGAGGGGCCAGTGGTGAAGCCCATGGTTTGGGTGCCCTGCAGCCATGTCTATAACCCATATTGCTCACGTGAAGCAGTGTGGTGTGTTCTCCTGAAAATGCCTTTGCTGTCAGGGGCACGGGAGAAGTTGGGGGACAATCCTGGGCAGCCCTGGCTGGTCTGTGTTGCATCCTTCAGAGCATCCTGCTGGAGAAGAGCACTGAGAAAGACTGAAACACTTCCAAGGGGCACATTTGTGACTCCCCTGGGAGGTCATCACTGAACAGCCCCAAGGCTGAACAGAGCCCTGCTCCCCACACCCGGCGTTAGCATCCCCAGCTGTGCACAGCACCAAGCTTCAGGGCTGTGCTCCAAATCGCTGGCCAGTCCCCAGCACCACAACAGACCAGCCCCAGCACCACCATGGGCCAGTCCCAGCACCACCATGGCCCTGGCACCCACCGGCTGCTCTAGGGAGACCAAGAGGGGCAGGATCTGACTGGGGCGAGAAGCGGGATATGCAGCAAGGGACAGTCAGGCATCGCCTCGGCTTTGCCCGGCACGTGGCAGCCGTTCCTCCCAACACCCCCAACCCTCCTTCCCTGGCTCCAGGCGAGCTCTGGTCCTCACCCAGGGTTTTCCCACAGCCTGGGCCAAGCTCATGGGCTCAGGGGAGCAGCCCCACCGGCCCTGGGGTCCTGGCCTTTCCTCTGAAAGCGGAAGCGGGGGAGCATGCGCAGCCGAAAAGGGCCACTAATACCAACACTCGGGGCTGGGGGATTATTTATAACACTGGCACCTCTCCAAACAGATGTTTCGTTTTATTTTGAACTTGCACTAAATAGGTCACTCATTTCCTCCATCTCCCATGGGCTTAAAAACAGAGGGGGAAAGCAGGGGGATGAGGGGTGAGAGAACAGGGCTCATCGTGGTCCCACGTCCCCCGCTGCCAGCTACTCGCAGTGACGTGTTGTGGAGAGCCCACGGCTGAGGTTTGCTGGGTCCTGTGCATAGATGTCACAGTCCGCCCTGTGCTTGGAGAGGGAGGATGGCTGCAGCTGAAATGGGGCTGCATGGGGCTCCTCACCCCACCCCATTCCTCACACGGCTGATCCCAGGGCTGCTGAATCATGCTGCTGGGGCTCAGAGTGGACTCGTCATCCTATCCGGCAGCCTCCCCCCCCCGGCTTTGGAGTCACGGTCCTCATTTTTGGCTTTCTGACAGATGCTGTCAAAGCCTGTGATAGCCCGTGGCAGGCTGGCCTGGAGGAGGGTGGCTGTGCTAGTTCAGGTCCTGCTGTCTGTTGCTGGACCATGACCACACAAACACCTCCTCCAGGTGCCACCAAAGCTGGGGACCAGAGTCTGGGGTCCTGGGCAGGGGCTATGGTCATGCTAGCCCCACTCTCTGTAGCCAGAGAGCCATCCTTGCCTATAGGCCTGATGACCCTGAGCTCATATTGTGCCAGAGGTGGCATCTACCCCTGCTTTGACCATCTCCTAGAGGGCTTGGTCCACACCAGGGTCGTGACTTTATTTGTGTCTTCATAGACCAGGGAGCAAAACTGCTCAGAGGGTTCAGGCGTTAGCAACGCTGCTTGTGAGTGCTTGCAAAACCTCACTTCTGCGTGACTCAAAGAAACCCCCAAATCCAGGCATGTTGCAAACAGGCACCCAGGGCTCTCAGCATCCCTCAGGCTCACCAGTGCCTGGGTAAAGCCTCAGGACCCCTTTGGAGCTGGCAGGTGGCCCAGCCAGGAGGAGTTTTGCCCCCAGGCATTCATCCCTCAGGCAGGAATGGTCTGTAGGACCCCAGGGACTCCCTGGTCCCTCTGCTCCTCAGCCTGGTTTCAGATTTCCTACCTCTGTGTTTTATCAGAGGCTGTTTATGGGCTTGGGGACGACAGGCTCCCCATGTGTGTGCCCTGCCTAATTCTAGCCATGTGCTGGGAAAAAGAAAAAGGGCTCTGTGATGATAATCTGGCCTGTGAGTAAACGCGGTGTCATGGGAGCCGAGGGACCCCAGAGGAGAGATGTTGCAACTCGGGATGGTTCCAGCCAAGGAAAAAAAAAAAAGTTCAGTTTTATTTAGATTAAAGGGTGGGAAAGAAGCAGTTGCAAGAGGCCAGGGGGAGGGTGGCAGAGGAAAACAGGACAAGCCAAAGAGTTTCACTGCCAGACAAGCAAAGCTTGGGTGTCAGGGGTCACCAGTCTTTGCTTGGGGAGTTTATGCCTTCAAAAGCAGGGGATGGTGCCCCCAAACCAGGAGAAGCCCTCGCTCCCTGGCTGTAAGCGACAGTGATCATGGGATCCATACAGGGCTTTTTTATTGCATACGGGCACCCCTGATCTCACTTAATGACTCAGATGCGCTTAGACAAAGAAGAAATAAAGTATATTTTACTTCCTGCTAATTTGCACCAGATGTCCCTCGCCTGCTTGGCAGGACAGCGGGGCCAGCGAGCATTGTGGGAGCGCCTGGAAGAGCAGACCCAGCAAGACCAGGGGCTAGAAATAGAAAGCCAGAGGAAGAGAAAAGACCAACGTCTGCGTGAGAGGCCTGGCTTCACTTCTCCGCTCTTTCCTTTGCCATGGTGATGCTGCTGCCAGCCGAGATGCCCTCACAGGCTGGGGTGGTAGCCAGCACCTCTGCATGGCATCGCAGGAGCAGGGAGGCTCAGGCAAGGGGGGCACGGCCAGGGGAGAAGAGCAATGTGGGGCAACGGGTGCAGGAATTGCCCCTGGAAATGCAAAGGGGATTTGCTGAGAGGTGGCTGTGCACCCCGATTTCCAGCAGACAGCATATCCCCTTGTTGGTGATGGATGGTCTGTAGGGACCAGAGCTCCTTCCATGGTGGCTGTAAGGGCAGCCATGGCTGCTCTCCCTCTCCCTGGCACACTGAACCATCCCCTTCCCTGGGCGCCAGCTTTGCAGGCTGGTCCCCAGCTCCCACAGCTCTGGGGCTGCCATCAGGACCACCATAGAGGTTCTCTGCAGGGCCTTAGTGGTTGTGGAGGAGAGGTGAGAAATGTGGTCCAGGCACACTCGGGAGGAGGGCAGTGGATCTGGAGGGTCTCCTTGGTGTGGGTGCCCACCTGTGTACATCTCCTATGGCTGAAGGTAGTTGCAGGACTAAAAATGTCCCCATCCCATGTGCTCTGTGCTTGGGCATGGGCAGTGCCATGGGATGCTCGTGCCAGCAGTGGCTGCCACCCATGCTGAGATGCTCTGCCACCATCACAGCACTGCACACACACCGGGAGCAAGCACAGAGGGAAGGGGGCTCAGAGGTGTGGCAGGGCACACCGAGCAAAGTCAAAGGAAATTCTTGCCTTGTTACCCAAGAGTAGTCAAAACTGAGCCCACACAACATATTTTGAGCATTAGCAAAGGCATCTTTGGCTTACTAGCGTCCTTAAACAGGAGATAGGTCTGGAGTGGGCAAACAGTAACAAACCAGTAAGGTTTGGTGATGCTCGACCCCCTTAGCAAGGCACTGCG
>NW_010310301.1:70479-71409 GCF_000700745.2 Antrostomus carolinensis | reverse complement strand
AAGAGCGGCAGAGATGGCTGAAGGAATGGTCCTCCCTAAATAAAAGTGGGACCATCCCCAGCAGAGACTGGATTTCTTGTATCCAAAACCCTGGGCGTAGCCCTGCTCCCGCTGCAGAAATTCCTGTCCAAGTTCATCAGCCACAGAGGCATCAGCCCCTTTTTTCACCCCCCGGCCGCCGCTCGCAGCAGCAAGCGGAGGAGTGGGAGAGGAGGCGGAGGAGAAAGCTCAGCTGTCATCAGATTTGGGATGCAGGAGAAACGAGAGCGGGCTGCTCTGGAGAAGCTGTGAAATCAGGAGATGGGGAATCATGAGACTTGAATCCCTCTCCTGGCACAGCCGTGGCCCTGCCCCATGGCCTTGGCCGTGCTGTTTGACATCTCTGCTCCAGTCCTCTCGGCTGTGTCCCACCTGTGGGAGCACGGCTCTGCAGGCTGTCAGAGCCTGGGGTACCCTCTGCACAGCACTGCTGCTGCTCAGGGAGGTGGGGAATCCCCATTAGCCCCATCACCCCATGCAACACGCTGCAAAAGCATGAGGATAAAGATGTGCAGATAGATTTTCAGCAGTGCCTGGCCCCAGCAAGCTGTGGGACATTTTCCTTTCAGCAGCATGGCAGTGGGCGCTCTGCAGGCTGTCAGAGCCTGGGGTACCCTCTGCACAGCACTGCTGCTGCTCAGGGAGGTGGGGAATCCCCATTAGCCCCATCACCCCATGCAACACGCTGCAAAAGCATGAGGATAAAGATGTGCAGATAGATTTTCAGCAGTGCCTGGCCCCAGCAAGCTGTGGGACATTTTCCTTTCAGCAGCATGGCAGTGGGCTGGGAAACCCAACAGCCCCAGAGCTGGCTCATCTCTCCATCATCTCGCCTACAAATGCTGCTCGCCACTCTCGGCACCCGGAGGAGGAGAGGTCATCGGGTGCATT
>NW_010310301.1:70122-70452 GCF_000700745.2 Antrostomus carolinensis | reverse complement strand
GGCCACACGTGCAGCATGCGGGCTGATGGGATTACAGAGGAGAGATAAGGACAGACAATGTGGTTGTGTCACCAAGCAGGGATGGTCACCTGTATCTGTGTCTCGTTTGGACTCAAAACCCTTCCAGAAACTCACGGTCCTGGAAGAGTGCAGCCAACCCATAGGCATGTGGGGCTGAGTGTGGGCGTGGGGCTGTGTCACCCATCCAGCCCAGCCTCCCCGTCAACCAGCTGACCTCCCGTCCCCTCTCCCAGCCAAATTCCTCTTTTAAAAGAATAAACAGTGCTGCTCCAGAGAAAAGCTCCCTGCCCTGGCGGGCTGGGGAGGGCT
>NW_010310301.1:54646-70076 GCF_000700745.2 Antrostomus carolinensis | reverse complement strand
CACAGTGCTCGGAGGAGCAGAGGGAAGGTGCTGGCAGGGAGGAGAGGATGGTGAGGGGTATAACGCAGGGATGGGAGCTGGGATTTCACCTCAGCAGCTGCAAGGTGGGTGGCTGCAACAGAGCTGCAGGGCTGAGGAATGTGGCATTGCTGCAGGACTTCCCTGGCTCCAGGCATGTGCCAGGATGAGTGGAGGCAAGTGGTCTCATGGCTGTTCAGCCTGGAAAAGAGAAGGCTCTGGGGACATCTTATAACAGCCTTCCAGTACCTGAAGGGGCTAAAAGAAAGTTGGGGAAGGACTTTTTATAAGGGCAGTTAATGACAAAACAAGGGGAAATGGGTTTAAGCTGAAAGAGGGGAGGTTTAGATTAGATATTAGGAAGAAGTTCTTCACTGTGAGGGTGGTGAGACACTGGAACAGGTTGCCCAGAGAAGCTGTGGCTGCTCCTCCCTGGAAGTGTTCAAGGCCAGGCTGGATGAGGCTTTGAGCAACCTGGTCTAGTGGAAGGTGTCCCTGCTGCTGGCAGGGGGGTTGGAACTGGATGAGCTTTAAGATCCCTTCCAACCCAAACCATTCTATGATTCTATGGCTTGAAAATGCCCATGTCCTTGCCCATGGGAAGGATGTAGGAGTCTGAGGGGTCTGTGGCACTCATAGGGTGGGAGGAGACAATCCAAGGCAGTGGAGCATCGTGTCAGTGCCTGTGCTTGGGTCCCTGGGTGGGATAATGTCTGGTCACCTGCTTTCAGATCACTGAGTGGGGCTGCACCCACCTTGTCTGGCACTCACAGGAGGAGCACCAATCTCCTCCTCGTCTGGCACTCATAGGGTGCATCTTATTGCTCTTGCTGAGAACAAAAGCTGAGACTGAGAAGGGAAACAACAAGTGCTCTCAAGGCTGGCAGGGAGCTGGATGCATTTGCAACCCTTGTGAAATGCCTGTGTGCCACCCACATGTGCAAGCACATGTGTCCCCATGGCAGGGAGAGAAAGCTTTGTCCTTCTGCTGACCAGGCTTTGCATGCATCCTCACAGGGCTGGCACAGCTCAACGTCTCTGAGCATGACTCTCACCCTGGCCAGAGCAGACAAACAAGGGAGAGGTCACCACTTTTTGTGAGACATTGCCACCCTCCCACTCTGCTTCGGAAGCATCTCCAAGAGAAATGCCTTTCTACAAAACCAGCAGCTTTATTAAAACCAGCTATGAACACAGGGGAGGCGGCCAGAGGCGGCAGGCGGAGGCTGCAGAGCTCTCACTGCTTGCTGAAGCAACACCCATGCTAGCCCAGCACTAGCAGGCACCCACATCCAGCTCCAGCAGATCAGAGGCTTACCCCCTCAGTGATCCTCCAGAGATCACTGGTGGAGTGAGGGACCTGTCTGTGTGGGCAGAGGAAGCCAAGATCTTGCCTGCACCAGGACTAACAGTGTCAGCCAAGATGGACAGGCAGCTAAGAGCTGGGCATGAGCTTGGGAGGACCTGATATTTGGGGGGGACACACAAACACAGCCTGGCTTGTGCATGCAGGCAGTGAGGGGTGAAAGGAGAAGATCCCAGTTGTCCTTACAACCTTGAACATTGAATAATGGATGAATCACACACCTCTGTAAAGGAGAATTGGGAAACCAAGCTAATTGTTCTCATGGCAGTGCCTTGGGGGGCAGTGAGATTAGGTTGTCCATCCCCCTCCTCTCTCCTGCAGGTTGGTGTTCTCTGAGGGGGGGTGCAGTGAGGTCACATTCATTTACAGCCTGAATTTCACCTCAGTCCTTTCATCCATCCTACCCACCCCCAGCTCTTCTCCATGAGTACTCTCATCCCCTTTGGCAAATGCAGAAGAGAGGAGTCACGGAGTGGGGAGAGGGAAGCTGCTGAATAAGCTGGAGACCTGGAAGGATTTGCTGGTAGATCAGACTTTTGTTGAGCCAAAGCAAGAGAATAATAAAAACATCTGACAAGCGCACGTCATTTAAAAACCATTTCCTCCTTAACATCAAGCAGACCAGGAGGCCGCTCCAGGGCCAAGAGGCAGCAGAGTCGCTCAGTAAGAGACGGTGCCTGGGGCCAGGCCAGCCAGTCCAGGTTGCCACTAGCCATCCTCCAGCCTGGCGAGCAGCTCCCTGGAGCACTGTGCTGGCATCACGGGGGCTTCTCCTCAGGGTCTGCCTTGGGAGCAGGTTCATAATGCCTCTTGGGCTGGGAGAGGGGAGGTGTCCCAGCAGCAGGGCAGGAGCTCAGCCCGGATTGCTCCATGGCTGAGCCACGGAGTTCGGCTCCGTGCAGGAGCATCCCCAAGGTCAGGACCACCCAGCTTTGTCCAGGCACAGGAGAAGCCTTTCCCCTTACTCTGCCCCTTGTTAGCTTCTTCATTTTGCTTTCCAGAAGTACCTGTGCCTGCAGGTATGTAGGGAGAGTTATTTGTCACCCCATGACACCAGGGACAGACCCCGTTGCTCTTAGGGAGCTCTGACCTCCTCTCTTCTGGGCTTTCAGTTTGCACCAGGGAAGAGAGAAAACACTCTGTGGAAAAGATTTATTGAGAAATGTTGATAAAAGGGATTTTTAACTAAAAAGCTCTCTTGAATACTCCCTTAAAATATATTTAAAAGTTAAATACGAGAAATTCAGTTTTGGGGGGGGCGGTTCTTTGGGCTTCTTTTATTTCATTGGAAGGAGCAGAAAATGTGGGAGGGTTGGAGGGGGATCTGTTTTCTCACAAGTTTTATCTCACTGGGACTGCAGGAAGCAAAAACTAAGGGGAAAAAAGGCAAAAAGGCAAGGGGTAGAGCAGAGGGAGGGAGAAAGGCAGGGCTCTGCAGGGGGGGAGTGGCATTTCCAGCAGAGATGAGCAAGAGTTGACACAACTGCTGGAGCCTCCAGCAAAACCCCTGTTTACCAGTGAGACATGCCTTAGAAACAGCTCCTTCTGCAGATCCAGCGTGAGGGGGAACCAACCACCCCACTGGGAGAGAAAGGCTGAAAACTGGAAGGAGATGGGAGGTTTCTGAGGTGGAGAAGGAGCCTGGGGCTTGGGTGGGTACTCGGGGAGCCCCTGCCCAGGGTGGCTGAGGGACCCCTCTTCTACCCGCAGTGTAGAGGAGGGGTCTGAGCTCATCCTGCTTTGCTTTTGTCAGGATTCAGCCGCCGAGCTGTGGAGCCCACCATGCTGTGCCCATCTCTGAAGACATCTCTCTGGCTCCTCCTCCTCACCAGTGAGTGCTGTGGCTGGGAAGGTGTGTGTAGGATTGGGCTCTACGTGGGGATGCTGCCCTGGGATGCTCACTCCAGGGCAAGGGGGAGGAAAGGGGCAATGCCGTGGGGAGGCACAGGGGTGCACAGCATGCTCCAGGAACATCTGTTCCTCCTGATGACTCAGGTCCATGGGTCATGCTGACCCAACCTTATGGCGTGGTGGATGCTGATGCAGAGCTGGGTGGAAGGAGGAGGAGACCCTTGCAGAGGGAGCACTGCTAGGTGTGCTCAGCCCTTAGCAGACATCTGAGAACCAACATGAGCTGGACATTATGGAGACCTCCACAACTGGAAGGATTTAGTCAGACCTCATTACACAATAACCCCCCACAGCAAGGCAAGGGGGCACCTGGCTGCATCTGGGCTGTTCACAGAGTCCCTGGGGCTGTCCCCAGCTGCCCTGCTACCTGTGGGACACTGGGGAGGAGCACATGTCCCAGCCCCACTGGGACATCTGGGCAAAGGGTGAAGCAAGGAAGCTGAGACACGAGGAGCCATTCAGGAAGACCTTGGCTGTTCTATTGCTTCCAAAGGATTTCCTGCAAGGTTTTGCTTTCATTCCTTTTCCACTTTCTTGTAAACTGACATTGTTTCAGCTTAGTCTGTGTCCTGTCTGGCACTGTCCCTCTGGAAAGGCAGCAAGCAGAGCAGGGAATTGCCTCATCTCCCCTTCCCCCTGCAGCCCATGAAGGGCATGGCCTTTGCAAAGCCTTTGAAGGTGCATCTGAGACCTACATCTGCCTTTACAGACACAGATTTATTTGGGGGTCAGTGCCATATCTATATTGTCAGCTCCTTGGGCCATCTAGACCAGCTCACAGGATGCACAAAAATCAAGAATATGAACAAATATGGGCAACTTTGAACATTGCAAAACCCCATGATGTCTTATTTCCTCTCCAGTAAGGGTTTTAGGAGGTACAGGGAATGAAGGGTGACCCACCAAGGTCTAGGTTGACAGGACATTTCTGTGGACAGCATGTGTTTCACAGTGGTAGCTACGCCAAGAACAACTCCAGGAAGGTTATTTTCAGTGTAAAGGCAAACAAAAAGCATTGGCAGGAGGTCGCGCTCCTGTGTGCTTCTCATTGCATTTCAGGGGAATCTAATTTAGTCTCATCTCTGTCTTCTCCCAGGTCTGCTGGAGGTAACATCCGGGGACAGCGGGCTGCACATCGAACCCAGAGACACTGAGCTTGTCCTCAGCCTCCACAGCACCTTCTCCCTCTTGTGCTACGGGGATGGGGTGCTGGTCTGGGAACGGGAGGGTCAGCCCCTCGCTGCCTCGCTGGAGCACAGGGATGGTGTCTTCATCAGCAATCTCACCCTCAGGAATGTGACAGGCCGTCACACCGGGGAATACGCGTGTACCTACAGCCCTGACCAGGCTCCAGAGCCAGCAGAGAGGAAAGCCCTGTACATCTATGTTCCAGGTAGGGGACAGCATGTCCTTGTCTCTGCTTTTCCACTGGGCTTAGCAACCAGGAGAAAGAGGGCTTTGAATTGTCGTTCTGTCTCCCAAGCACATGGCACCCAAAAATTCTTCCTCCCATTGCAGGAGAGCCCTCAGGGCAGGTCATCTGGCTGTGGCATGTCTCTGGTATGCCAGGTCATGGGAGAGGCCCGTGTGTGGCGTGTTGGAACAAGTGGTGAGGGAGGCAATGGTGCTTGGCAGCAGCATCTGGGTCTCTGTCACTCTCCTGGGAGAGTGTTGGCAAGCCCTCAACATGGAAGCTCTACTTTGCCATGGGCAGTAAGGGAAAAAGCATCCCACCAGTCTGGAGACAATTGAAGCAGTCCTGGAGAAGCACAGAGCATCCCTGGTGCAGCTTCAAGCATCTTTTTGTAACCAGTATTCCTTCTCTCCCACAGATCCCTCCCTAGTCTTCCTCCCCACAATAAACTCTGAAGAGTTCTTCATCTTCATCACGGGCTACACAGAGGCTGTCATCCCATGCCGAGTGACCAACCCACAGATGCAAGTGACCCTCTATGAGAAAAAGGTGGAGAACCCCATCCCAGCTGCTTATGACCCACAACAGGGATTCAAAGGCTTCTTTGAGGATAAGACCTATTTCTGCCGGACAATTGTGGATGACAAGGAGGTGGATTCAGACACCTTCTACGTCTATAGGATCCAGGGTGAGCTGCCATTGTCTTAGCATACCTGTGCACCTGCTGTGGCTGTGTCTTCAGCCCAATGGCAGGGGACAGCAGAGCTCTCCCCCTGTCTCCTTAGTGATGCCCCTGATCAATCTGGAAGGTGGATTTAGTCCCATCTCCACTAGAGAATGGGTTCTGCCAAAGTGTCAGCTCCACCCCTCAGGGAAGAGACTTTCCAGTGGACCAGGATAAATGGGTCTGACTACCCACTCATCCCTTCCTTCAGTATTCATTCCTTTCCTTCTCCTTTCCCACAGTCTCATCTGTAAACGTCTCCATCAGCGCAGTGCAGACCATAGTGCGTCAGGGAGAAAACGTTACCCTGATGTGCACCGTGAGCGGCAATGAGCTAGTCAACTTCAACTGGGACTATCCTCGCAAGCAAGTGAGTGCTCCAGCCCCAGGGGCTCTGGGCAGCACCTCCAGCCTTCACCTAGATGTCCCATGGCAATCACTCATCAATATCCTAGGTGGAGGTGCTTCATAGGAAGCTTCACCCCATGACAGAGTCTGTGGGATGCTGCTGCTGCCACACAGGGAGGCTTGATGGGAAGATCCTTGGATTAAGGCTGTCCGTCTCACTGGCCTCTGATGGGTGCATGTTCCCTGTCCCTGTGGCAGCCAGACTGGGGTCCTCTGCTCCATCCTCCCTCCCTGTGAGCCTGTCTTTACAGCTCCAATGGCAAAACATGATCTTGACTTCTCAGACCCGTGTCTCCTGTCCCCACTGTGCAGGCAGGGAAGGCTGTGGAGCCAGTGACTGATTTCCTGCCCGGATCCACCCACGAGATCCGCTCCATCCTCATCATCCAGAATGCAGAGCTGGAGGACAGTGGGACCTATGTCTGCAACGTCTCTGAGGGCTACCATGAGAAAACAGACAGGAAAGACATCACAGTCCGTGTGATCGGTGCGTTGCTGTCCATGTGCCCAAAGCCAGCAGGCTACCTGGGCATCCAGGCAGGATGCCCCAGAGTGACAGCCTCTTCTCTCTGCACAGCCTCCATCTCTCTCCCCTCCTCACCTCTGCCTTAATTGACCATGGCAAAAAGCCACCCCTCACCCCATGTCACCCCTGCCCACATATTGGCTTCAAACCATGGCTTTTGTCACCCTTTAAGACACTTGAGGGTATGGGTAAGAGCTCTTCTGCACTGTCCAGTGCCAAGGCAATGTGAGGTCATATTGTCACCTCCCTTCTGCATCTGTCCTTCTTTCATGTAATTTGAGGGAACCTGCCCCATCTCCACAAGATAACAGCCTTTTCCCTGCATGCTGACTGTCCCACAAGCTCCTCTGCTCCAGTGTGGCTCTGCACCCACGCTCCCCTCAGACACAAGCCTGAAGCCTTGAGGGAAGGATCTAGAGCTGCTCCACCACTTCTGGGTGTTCAGGGTGTTTCATTCCAGATCCATGTTTACCCAAAGGGCTGGAGAGGGGGTTGTGTCTCTCTCTAATGCCCCTATCCCTCCTGACCCCTCTCAGAGAGTGGCTTTGTGCGCTTCCACACCCGCCTGCCCAGCACGGTGTACGCTGAGGTCCACAAGAGCCGCACCATCCAGGTGGAGGTGGAGGCCTACCCACAGCCCAGCATTGTGTGGATGAAGAACAACAAGACATTGACCATGGAGAGCAGCAGCGAGTTCACCATCACCAGCAAGAACCTGTCAGAAACCAGGTGAGGGGCATCATTGCTCACTAGGGTGCAGGGAAGGGTTAATTCACAAAGCAACCTCCAAATTGCTGGTTGGACATGGTTGGTGGTTGAATGACTTCCTGGGAGCAGATTTTGAGCATGCCTTAGATGGATGGGAGCTGTTTGCCTCTGAGCATCAACAGTCGTCAGGTACCTTCCCACACCCATCTGGGACTGTGTCTCCTCCAGGTACCAGACGGCTCTGGTGCTAGTGCGGGTGAAGCAGGAAGAAGGAGGATTTTACACCATTCGGGCCTCCAATGAGGATGATGAGCAGGAGCTTTCCTTCCATCTGCAGATAAATGGTGAGGATGGGCATGCAGACATGGGGCTGAGGAGTGTGGGGACAGTCTCAGGGGCTGGCTGCACCCTTTGCTACAGGACCTTCAGGCTGAAGCCCTGACTCTTCTGACTACAGCTGCAGAGTGGTTTTGGTTAAAGGAAAAACATTCAAACATGCTCATTTGAAATATCTCACACTTGGTCTCAGAGCAAGGGGAACAGGGAGGCAGTGCAGACACCAGCAGTTTGACCTTCATGCCCTGGCCCAAGGTAGTAGGTGCAGAGATGATTACACAGCACTGATGTCCAAAACTTTTCTCCTGTGCTCTCCAAGCAAGCTAGATGGGGGCAGGTATTCTCCATAACTCCCCCAAACCTTTCTCTTTTTGCTGTTAGCTTTCAAAAATAAAACACAATTGATGTGATGAGTCCTATCTCATTGTCTCCTCGCCCTTAGGTCATGTTAGGGGTACAATGGAATCACGTTCCCTTTCCATCCTGCAGTCAGAAAGGAGGATTAATTCCCATCACTGTCTCTTGGTTTCAGTGCCAGCCAAAGTGGTGGATCTCAAGGAGAACAGCAGCGCCAGCAGTGGGGAGCAGACCGTAACATGTTCTGCTGAAGGCATGCCCCAGCCAGAGATCAGCTGGTCTACTTGCAGCGACATCAAATGGTAAGTGGAGTGATGGAGCCCATGGGAATGGATGGACTCTCACATTTATTAGAATAATAGACTATTACTTTATTGTATTCTGCTGGCCCACACACCCGGGTATCCCATGGTGGCATGTGGTCTCAGCTGCCTCTCAGGTGCCTTTATCCTCCCCTGGATCAGGTGCAGCACCAAAGGGCAGCCCACCCGGCTGCTGGGGAATGAATCCACAGAGATCGGTCTGCAGACCAACGCCACGTACCACGCAGAGCTGCAGGTGTACCGGGTGAACAGCACCCTGCAGCTGCACAGGGTGGACGAGCCCCTGCTCCTGAGATGCACCGTGCAAAACTTCCTGGGCACCAACTCCCAGGACATCACTCTGGTCCCACATGGTGAGTACTGAGGGAAGTGTTTGCGTTAGTGGTGGGGAGTTAGACTTTTCTCTTTGTGTCTCCAGCTTGGAGGTGCTGGGAGCCAGGACTGTCCTCTGATGATTGCAGTCCTCAGAGGCAGGAAACTTGGGTGTTTCTGCCCAAAACTAAACCTCCTTTGGAATGAGCAGGAAAACCTCCTCCAGGAGGAGTCTGGAGCCCTTATGTCCACTGGTCATGGACATCCTCTTCCCACCACTGGCAGGGTCATCCCTCCAGGGAGGCAAGATGAGAGTGCCTGAGCAGGTCCCCAGTGTCTTGTTATTAGCCCACGGGTCACTAGATGGTGCCACGGACTCGAACATCCATGTGCTGAACATCCCAAATGTGAGGAAGGATGGTCTAAGCCCAGCCATATTGCTCCCCCAAGCAAACCAGACCCTCTAGCCACTAACACCCTCCCATGGCCAAACCTCTCCCAAGGCAGCAAGCCCTTCAATAGGCTGTAACAACCCATCACCCCATTATCCCTGGAGTGCTGGCCCTGCAAGTGCCAGGCAGGTCTGCCCAGCAGGAGAGGCCAGTGACTGCTCCCATCCAAGTGGAGAGCTCAGGGTCCATGTCTGGGGGGGAAGGAGGTATGTAGCAGGAGGGGGACAGTGGCTAGAGAAGGGCAGGGGTGCAGGGACCCTTCTGTGCTGCTGTCCCCCCCTTTCCCCAGGGTACTCGGGCCATGCAGAGATGGAGGAGTCTGACTACTGTCCCTGTTATCGTTGTAGCCTTGCCATTCAAGGTGGTCATCATTTCTGTCATCCTGGCCTTGCTGGTCCTCACCGTCATCTCCCTGATCATCCTGATCATCCTGTGGCAGAAGGTAACAGAGGAGAGTGTTCCCAGTCTGGCACGGTGCTGCCCCTATGTTATGGGTGCTTGGAAGAGCAAAGCTATGAGCACCCACTGGCATGGGCTTGATGATGTCCCACCCATGCCAAGGACCATGGGCCTCCATCAGTTTCTGCATGCCCCTGGCATCTGTAGGCTAGACAGGGAATGATGCAATCACTGCAGGGACCAAAGAGTCCCTAACAAAGCCCACCCACATCCCCCATGCCCTCTCTGACCCTCAGCCTCTCAGATCTCTCTTTTCCCTTTGCTCCCCTTTCCAGAAACCTCGTTATGAAATTCGCTGGAAGGTGATTGAGTCAGTCAGCTCCGATGGGCATGAGTACATCTACGTGGATCCCATGCAGCTCCCTTATGACTCCAGCTGGGAGGTGCCCAGGGACAAGCTGGTGTTAGGTAAAGACTCTGCAGATCCCACTGATGGACCTGTGAGGTCCTGGCTGTCTGGGGATGATAACTTTGGGTTTGGGATCTCCAAAAGAGACCAACCCAGAGAAGGCACAAAGATCCCTGGAGCTACAATGTGGTCCTGGGAAGGGGAACCATGTGGGACCTCAGTGGGAGGCCAGCTGCCCCTTTTGGCATGAAGCACTGGGTTATTCCTGGCTATCCTTGTTTGCAGCTGGCAGTTCCCAGCCAGATGGAAACCAGCCCCAACCCCAAACATCATAGCTCACAACCACCTCCATGCCCACCAGGATGACTGTAGCAAGGCTGGTGTGGTTTCAGACACAGGATTTGTCTTTTCCAAGCTTCTCTCCTCACCCCTCCTTGAGGACCATCACCAACTTTGTCTCCTCGCTGTTTCTTTTTAGGACGCACTCTTGGCTCCGGTGCCTTTGGACGTGTGGTGGAGGCAACAGCCCATGGCTTGAGCCATTCGCAGTCTAC
Organism: Antrostomus carolinensis; assembly: GCF_000700745.2. Lineage (NCBI taxonomy): Eukaryota > Metazoa > Chordata > Aves > Caprimulgiformes > Caprimulgidae > Antrostomus > Antrostomus carolinensis. The sequence goes on along the minus strand of NW_010310301.1, from coordinate 59,859 downwards.
CATGAAAGTGGCGGTCAAAATGCTCAAGTGTGAGTTGCCTCCACACTGTCCCTTTCCCCCATCCAAAAGCAGCAAGGCCAAACAGTGCCCATGCTCTTGCCTCCTTGCCCTGCCCTTCACACCAGCTCTCCCCAACAGCTACAGCCCGGAGCAGTGAGAAGCAAGCCCTCATGTCCGAGTTGAAGATCATGAGCCACCTGGGACCTCACCTCAACATTGTCAACTTGCTGGGGGCCTGCACCAAAGGAGGTAGCTGAGCCCTGGGCACCTTGTCTCTTCTCCTTCCTGTGCTGGGCTATGCTGAGGAGAACCGTCCTCAGAGAGAATAATTCCTCTTTTCTGGTTCAGAATGATTCACCCTTGCCCTAGGAAAGCCTTGTGGGGCTCTGAAAACCTTCCATTCCAACCTGATTGAAACTGAGGAGGCATGTTTCTGTTAACCCCTACCTTCCCACCCAAACACAAATTTCAAATGTTAAAAATACTTAGTACCAGAAAGGTGGATTCTCCTCCTGACCCTGCCTAGACATCCTGCAATCTGGTGATGTCCCTGTGGGATGAAATTCTCTATCCCAGGGAGCAAGCAGGGCTGAGGTAAGGCTGACGTGGGTGCTCTATCCCACCAGGGCCCATCTATATCATCACTGAGTATTGCCGCTATGGGGACCTGGTGGACTACCTGCACCGTAACAAGCACACCTTCCTGCAGTCCTACGGGGAGAAGGCCCGGAGAGAGGCAGAGGTGTATGGGAACACCGCCAAGGACGACCACGTGCAGAGGTATCTGGAAAGCAAGCACTCTCCTCCTCCCCCCTGGTGCCTACCCCATCCTAGTCCACATTGGTGAGGGAGGCTGGTAATGTGAGTAAGGATATCTACATTTCTACAGTAAAATAAACACTGGCCCAGCACTGAGACACAACTGGATGTTCTGTTACCTTGTGAAACCAGTACATGTGCCAACCAGCCACCTCCGAACAGCTCCTGGCAGATGGGGAGTTAGCAGAGGCAATGTGTGTCCTGGAGGCTGAGTTTGCTCACACACACGCTGCTCCATGCCAGTTGGGAATATTCCCTGGCATCGTTGACTTTATTGGCATAACCATAGCTACACATTGAGTACAGAGACGAAGGGTTTCCCAGCATGTCTTAACCCTTGGAGACCTCAGCTCTGTATTTTCAGGGCATTGCTACTAAGAAGTGCTAGAAGTGCAGTTGCACAAGAGGTGCTGCAAGGAAAGGGAAATGGTCCTTCATCCGGTTGCCAGCTGTAAGGGATGCAGGCACATCAGGGCAGAGAAACACTCCCATGGGAAGTTAGAAAGCAGCATTTCCTTCCAGCACGCCAAAACAATAGTAAAATAGAGCAGTCTTAGGACATCAGCACAGCTGCCCCCTGCACTTTCTGCTTGAAGGCAGCTGAGATCCTCCTAAGCACTAAGCGCAGTCTCCCAAGCCCATGGGGACATCCCCTACAGCCCTGGCCCCATGCAGCAGGTTTCCCTTGCCCAGCACTGGCATGTGAAATGCTTCAAGGTGCTGCTTCCCAGATGCAGTTGTTGCTCACTCAAGGGTGCAGATGTTTGCTGGTCCAGCCTGGGAAGGTTTAGCTGTGGACAGAGGGTTGTGTCCTGCCTGCTCAGTTTAGCCGTCTCCAGGTCAGTCCTGGCCAGCTTGGAAATGTGCACAGCCAAGGTGGAGGGTTTTTCCTGCCCACTTTGGCTTGTGTCTCATGCTGTCCTGCCCTGTGGGCACCTGTGGAGCTGCATGGACCCAGCTCCTCTTCCTGTCTTCCCAGTGCCAAGCTCATGTGCTGAGCCAAGCCTGTGTTCTGCCATGCAAGATGAGCATGAGAAGTTTCAGCCTGTGAGCAAGAACACTTGGAGACCTGCAGGGGAATATGGCAGGGCTTTTTAAAGCTAGTGCTGAGGACACTTGATCTGCTAGGTGGTGGAAGCAGGTCTCCAGTGCCATTTACACTTCTCTGCATGCATGATGCAGGGCTTTTTTCCCTGCTGTGTGGGACATCTCAGTGCTGGGGCTGAGGGTTCAGGAATTGCAGTCCTACAAATCATTGCTCCCATCCCCTGCGTCTCCTCCTTTCCTCTGGATATGAACAGTCTCTTTGCTTCCTCCCATAGTCACCTCTCCTTGTCTGTTGAGAGCGATGGGGGCTACATGGACATGAGCAAGGACGACTCCTTGGATTACGTGCCCATGTCTGACATGAAGGGTGAAGTCAAGTATGCTGACATTGAGTCCTCTAACTATGGCACTCCATACGAGCTGGACAGCTATTCCCCATCAGGTAACAGCTCAGCCACAGTGGGAGGGAGAGGTGTTTGCACTATGGGCTCTGGATGCCTTTTCCTGTAGAGATGAATGGTCCATATTGCAAAGGTCACCTTTGAGACAAGCCCAGCAGTGGTGGCAGATGCCCATGTAATGGGAGCTCCCAGCTCTGTCCCTTTGTTGCTGGAGGCAGAGCAATCCCCAGTGGGTCCTTCCACTGGCAGGCAGCTCACGAGTGTGCTGAGTGATGCCAACATCCATCTCTGTTTGCCCTCCAGCTCCTGAAAGAACAGACCGGGTGACGCTGATAAACGAATCTCCGCTCCTCAGCTACATGGACTTGGTGGGCTTCAGCTTCCAGGTGGCCAATGGGATGGAGTTCCTGGCTTCCAAAAACGTACGTATGCCAGCTGATTCATGGTGCCTGCAGTGGTGGAGGCCAACAATGCTATGCCGTGTCCTGTGATCAGCTTCCACTCACTGTCCCTCTGTCCATGCCAACCTCCTCATGGGAGAAGTGGCCGTGCAATTGAAGGGCTGCTGACCACTTCTCTTTGGAAACACAGCCCTGGGGATCAGCATGACTACATTTGCATGTGACAGCTAACCCTGGCTTAGATTGAGCTTGAGACCTCAAATTCCCTGACTCTGAGCTCATCCCAAGCCATGTACAGCATAGCTGCGGTGGTGTATCATCTCCATTTACCAGGATGACCAGTGATAACCTCCCTGTGCTAAAGCACAAGGCACTCTGCAGCAGAGCTACTACTCTCCACGGACACCACTATTGCACCACATGTTCTGAGCCCCCCAGGCTTCATCAGAAGTGCTTGTTTAGTGGAAATTCAGCCACCACAGAGCACTAGGCTCTAGGATTTCCTAAGGTCTGGCTTAGCCCAGGGCAGGCAGTAATGTAGTTGGAGCATGTGAACATCACAAAGGGCAGGGCTAAAATAAGGGGTAGGGATGGATCAATGACATGTGGAGAGAAATTCCTGGCTCTCTGCCTCCAGCCTGACAGTCTGATCTCCAAAAGTGCATGGTCAGTGCTCCCCCATGGAGCACAGAGGAGGAGTTCCCAGCTTCCCACAGTCACGCTTTATGGTGGCGTAATATCAGTGTGTTTGCTAGTAGTGCCTGGCAGGGTCTTGAGCAAACCTCGAGGTTGTTCATATGGAAAACATCCAACACGCTGGCAAACCAGGAAGCACAAGCTAGGCTGGAGTAACTCTGATGTCTTCAGACTGATGGGTTGGATTGTCCAAAGAGAGATGGAGACATCCCCTCCTTGCCAGCCCACCAGCCCCCTTGGTTGGTCAGGACCTGGCAGTCCCCTCTCTGATGGGTTGTTCAAGTTGCTCTTGCCAGATTTGTATGGTTGCTGCTGTCATGGGGGCAGCAGTCCAGGTGAGCAGCAAAAATGTGGTAGCTCTGCTAATGGCTTTGAGCCATGGTTGTCCCTAGAGGTGGAGGAGATAACTCAAATGATGTGAGGAGACTCCTGTCCCCAAAGCTAGTGCCACTGGCTAGTGCCGGAGCTGGGCTTCTTCCTCACAGTGACAGTGCCATGCCTTCCCCCTGTAGTGTGTGCATCGTGACCTGGCTGCCAGGAACGTCCTCATCTGCGAGGGGAAGCTGGTGAAGATCTGTGACTTTGGCCTGGCAAGAGACATCATGAGGGATTCCAACTATATCTCCAAAGGCAGTGTGAGTACCAGGAGCCGTGCAAGTCCCTTCTTCCTGGGGCTGTGAGCCTGGGGACCCCCTGTATGTTCCCCTTGTGAGTCATCTGTCCATCAGTGTGCCCAAGGGTGGTAACAGGGCAAGACTCCCAGGAGATGGTGTCAATCACCAGCTATCCTGCACCTGATGTGCTCTGCATGCTTTGGAGTAGCACAATTGCATGTCCATATCTCCAGACTCTTACAGAAGAACCTGGGTAGCAGAAACAAAACTCAGGCTTGTCCCTGGTGCAGCTCATCACTGGCAGCAGTGCTGGATCCCTTCCCTGCATGGTGCTGAGTCCGGTCCTGAGCTGCAGCAGGCAGGTTAGGCAGCTTGGCAGTGTTGCAGTGAGTCACTGGCCACTCTGGGAAGAGGTTCACAGACTTCTGCTCTAACCACTAGACCACAGGGTAAGAGGAAGTGTTTTCCTGCGAGTAGCTGCTTTCCAGAAAGACATCTCCAATCTTTCGAGGCAGGAGAGGATGAAGCTGTAATTGAGCTTCCCTAGAACCTCCCCTGAGACTTCAACAGCAGCATGTCCACTCCAGCCCTGGGGCATTTGGGAATGCACCAAGCAAACCCCAAGCAAAGCAGGTCATGTAATTCCCAGAGAAACTGAGGCTGGGGGAACTGGGAGTGGGGCCAGGCCCCTCAAACCCCAATCCTTATCTACTCTATGAACTACTTAACTTCTCTCGTGCTTTCTCCTGTTTGCATGGGATGGCAGACAGGCACTCAGTGCCTGAGCAAGGAGTCCCTCCTGCAGAGGGGCTGAGGTTTTCCAGTCCAGCCTTGGCATAGCTGTTTTTCCTTCCACAACGGGAAATGAAACTGGGCCCCTTTGCAGTCCTTCCTGGAGATTATTTTGGTTTTCATTGCGCAAGCGAATCCCAGGAACAGCACAGCCAGTTCTGCGTGCAAGCTGGTCAAGTGAGGCTCCTTTTCTTGTATCAGTCTGAGTAAGAGCAGGAAAAAAGCTGGATGTGTCCTTCGGCTCTTTTCTGGTCATTCCATAGTCCTCTCCAGCCTGGTCTCAGGTTTTCAAAGTCCAGATAGGCCTGGACTCCCTTCAGGAGTGCCGTGGTCACATTGTGCAAGCCAATGGAGTCCCCAAGAACTAGGGAGGAGAGGATGCACATGGTGACAGCTCATGATAGCAGACTGCGATGGAAATGGCTGTAGCACACCCACTCTTT
>NW_010310301.1:53394-54626 GCF_000700745.2 Antrostomus carolinensis | reverse complement strand
CCTCCTGCCTGCTGTGTTCATGATGCACAAGGAAAGAGGAAACTGGTCCCTCTGAGAAGTGGCTGAAAGCAGATGTCAGCAGATGTGTTGGGCTGACAGGTAGCTCTGAAGGGTCTTCTCTGCTTGTAAATTGGGTGTCAGGCTCTCACCTGTTGAAACAAGTCCTGTAGATACAGCTGACTCTCTTCTTGCTTCATTTTTTTTTCCTCTTAGACCTTCTTGCCTCTTAAGTGGATGGCTCCAGAGAGCATCTTCAACAACCTCTATACCACCCTGAGCGATGTGTGGTCCTTCGGGATTCTCCTCTGGGAGATATTCACTCTAGGTAAATGCCCTGGAGATCATGGTGGTGTCTGTTGGTCTAATAGCATGTTAGCAGGATCCCTTCTCAGACACAATAGAAATCCATTTCTAATCCCCAAGTCCCAGCCTTACCAGTCAGAGTAGCACTTCATTCCCTGTCTCCTTCTTTCCCATGCTGACATTGCCATTTGGAAGTGAAATGAAATAGGAAAGGTAAATAAAAAAGGAAACCTTGATGTGAAATGTATGTTGGCGTGGGGGAGGCAGGCAATCCAGCAGCCTGATTTCCTGCTCTCCCTTTACACCCAGGAGGGACTCCATACCCCGAACTGCCTATGAACGAACAGTTCTACAACGCCATCAAACGTGGCTATCGGATGTCCAAACCCACCCATGCCTCTGATGAAATGTAAGTGCTGCCCATATGCATTTGTCCTGGGCCTGCCCTACGCAAACTACAGAAGCTTTTCTGTCTCTGTTTTCCCCACCACCTAACTCACCAGAGTGCTCTCTCTTCCCTCTTGTTAGCTATGATATCATGCAGAAGTGCTGGGAGGAGAAGTTTGAGATCAGACCATCCTTCTCACAGCTGGTGGTGCTTATGGGAAACCTCTTGGTGGATTGCTACAGAAAGGTATGTTCAAAGGACCAGGCTGAAAGAGTTGGGGCTGTTCAGCCTGGAGAAGAGAAGGCTCTGGGGAGATCTTATAGTGGCCTCCCAGTACCTGAAGGGGCTACAAGAAAGCTGGGGAAGGACTTTTTATAAGGGCAGTTAATGACAAAACAAGGGGAAATGGGTTTAAGCTGAAAGAGGGGAGGTTTAGATTAGATATTAGGAAGAAGTTTTTCACTGTGAGGGTGGTCAGACACTGGAACAGGTTGCCCAGAGAAGCTGTGGCTGGTCCCCCCCGGAAGGGGTCCAGGGCCGG
>NW_010310301.1:41725-53373 GCF_000700745.2 Antrostomus carolinensis | reverse complement strand
CTAGTGGAAGGTGTCCCTGCTTATGGCAGGGGGGTTGGAACTGGATGAGCTTTAAGGTTCCTTCCAACCCAAACCATTCTATGATTCTATGATGACCCTGTGCTGGAGGGACAGAAGAGGGTTAGTGCTCTGTGGAGGATGCTGCCTTGGTTAGAGCCCTCAATCAGGATTTGGAGACCAGTGTTTAGTGCTGCTGTGCCCGCAGATTTTGCTGTGACTAAGGTTGCATATACTTTGAAGAGCAAATTAAGGTGGTTTGGGCATCCTGGGGACATTGCTGAGACAACTGGCATCACCAGACAGGCAGCTGGTATCTCAGCAACTGCGGAAATCAGAACCGGCAGGAGATCAAAAACCTGCTCCCACTGTTTGGTGTTCTGGAGCTGTGGAGTTGCACTCCTGATCTGTCTGTTCATGACCTGTCTTTGGTGGGGTCAGGGTAGCTGAACCCAGCTAGAAGATGCCAGCCCCTCTAGGAAAAGTGTACCAGACAGGAAAAGCAAATATAACACACGCACATTTTCTACACTCACAAGACCTTCCCATTTCTTTGGTAACCTGCCCTGTGAGAGCAGAGGTACCAGCAGGTGGACGAAGAGTTCATGAAGAGTGACCACCCTGCTGTTGTCCGCACAAGACCCACAATCCCTGGGCTGAACAACGCCAGGATCACTCCCAACTCCCCCACCGGCAGCATCCTCTACACGGCCGTGCACCAGAACGGGGGCGAGAACGATTATATCATCCCCCTTCCCGACCCCAAACCTGAGGCAATTTGTGATCTCCCTCAGGAGGCCTCCATCAGCCGGGCCAGGTAAAAACATTGATTCTGAATATTGTCCCTTCCCCTGACTGCCCAAACCTGAAAATGGGGGCCTTGAGATGAAATGGGAATGCTCTGCTATGGGACAGATCAGGGGTGGGTTTACCAGGAGAGAAGGAGGGCAGTGTCATCCCCATCTGATGTGCTGTGACCTCGCTTGAGCTTGCAGGGATGAAGATGAACCAGAGGAGCTGGGATGTGAGCTAAGATAGAGTGCAATGCCATGTCCCTGTACATCAGCTGGCACAGCTGGGGACAAGAGACCCTGCTTACAAGGAGTAGGGAACACTGAGGTGCACAGTCTGCAGAGCCCAGTTGGCTGTATGTTGTGCTTCAGGGCTGAATAGACCCAAGTGATATTGTCTGTCCCTCTGTGGAAAGCTACTCAGGTGGACTGGAGCTCCCACAAGACTGATGTGCTTCTCAGCCATTGGGAATCCTTTGTCATCGAGAGACTTGGGACAAGGCACTCATTTCTCTCTCCTCCTTGTCTCCTTTCAGCTCTACGCTGAACGAGGCCAACACGTCATCTACAATATCCTGTGACAGCCCTCTGGGCCTCCAGCAGGATGAGGAGCAGGAATCCGACCTACAGCCGGGCTGCCAGGAGCCGACCACTGGGCACCAAGAGGTGGAGGAGAGTTTCCTGTAGCCAGAGCTGGGCTGAGTCTTCATCTCCCCACAGTGAGATGAGCTGAGGGGCTGACCCAGACATCACAGAGAGCCATGCTTTGTGCTTGTACCCTGGAACATCCTCACCTGTCCCAGCGTTCCTCCTTCCCTCCTATCTCTCAGTGCTGGGTGGAGAATTAAAGACTTTTCCCCATTGCCATCCCCTTCCCCCTTCCAAAGAGGTGGCTCAGTGTGAGCAACCTTCCAGATCACTGCCACATCCTCCTTAGTGATCAAACCACTGCAGGAGGGAGACATCTCACAGACCAATATCTTCTTTTCAAGTGGAAGGTGTGGGTTGGATCTCCACAAGAGACGCCACTTTCTGCATTGCTAAGATGATACTCCAGCCTCTTCCCCCTCCATGGCAATGAGTTTCATCTCCTCTGCACCAGCACTTCTCTGATGGTCTCGGCACTAGCCACACCGTGGTTCTGTGAAATGCCACCAGGACAGATTGGTTTGCTTGGAGACGCACATTGCTGGGGTGTAGAGAACCTGCAACACCCACTTTCAGCTAATGGAGATCAAGAGTATGTTGGGTAGATTCTCCTCCAAGTACAGACAAGTCCTGGAGAGACCAGGCAGCGTCTCAGAGATACTGAATCACAGTTTTCCTTTCTTGACAGCTCTTCTATGGTGGATAGAGTGTCACAAGCACTACAGGTACCCATGGGGCACAGCTCTGCACCCACCTGGAGGGGCTGTCACACCCCAAACCCTTTTGTGCCCAGCTTGGCACCAGGAGCCCCAAGGGCATTCCAGGAACTCAATATGCTCTCATAATGACTCTGTTGTAGTAGCAAAGAGAGCAGTCCAGTGTTGTTCTTGTCGTCTGTGTGGACACTAAGCTAACTATTCTCCATTGAAGATTTAAAGGGAACAAATATATTAATCTACTAGCCAGGGCCAGTATAAGGAAGCAAGATGGCTATTCATTAATCTACTGCCACTAAGCCCAGCTTATCTGCTGGGAAATCATGTAACCCTGACAGCTGCAAAATCTTTGTGCCTTAACTTTGGGAAGCAAGGGCTCCCTTTTGATAGACTGTTCACCCAAACACCTTTTCTCAGGATGGGAGGTCTCACCAGTCCCTCCTGAGTCATAGCAAGACTATGGGGAGCAATGAGGATGACAGAACACCAACCCAGGGACATCTCAAAAGAGAGAGAGGGAGAGAGGCTGGGAAGCTGTTTGGTCACAGCCAAACCTTATCTCACACCCTGCCACTTTCTAGGGACCAGGCACAGCCACTTGCAACCTGTCAGGGCTGTGGATGAAGTGTCATGGGCAAGCAAGCACAGCAAGGGGAATCAGTGAGGATTCCTCACTCCTGGAAAGTGTTTTGAAGAATAAAAGAGTAGAGACCTTCCTCCTGCCTCTCTCCTCCTTCCTTGCTTCTCACAGGCAGGCCTGGGACTTCTTATGCTCTCAGTTGCCACGTGAATGAGGAGACTCAAAGCAGGAGGAACACTAGGCTTTTGAAATCAGTGGTGAACCCCACCTATGCAGAGATGAAAGCTAGACCCCCAAAACTACAGCTCTGACACCATAGAAACTAGCAGGGATTTTTTTCTGAAACCAGAAGTTTCACCTTGCACAGAGCTCTGTTCGCTGCATGCCCCTCACTCCCATTAACCCCTTCATTGCCCTACTCTTGCACATCTCTCTGTGCATCCTACAAAAACTGCACAGACAGGTTTACAAATTCAGAAATTCAATCAGCATCTTGCAGGGCTTCTGCCACCTCAGAGCCACTGAGAATTTCTTTCTTTTTTTTTTTAATATGAAACTTCTGCCAGAAATCCCCAGCAAAACAGCTTCTGTTTTAAATTGTCTGTCATTGCAATGCTACCATTTTTTGCAGCTAAAAGAGGAGTAGATGTTTTGTGGGCTGATGTCTTTGGTAAAATGTGAATATAAGAAATAGCACTTTTATTGGCAGCCGGTGGAGTATATTTTCAGCCCATGTGGTCAGATTCCCCACCATCCATAGGAAACACACTGTGAATGATGACTTGTTTTTCCATACTCTGTTCCTCCTGCTTGTAATGAAGGAGCCATCTTCTGTGGCCACAGTTCATTAAATGATCCTACCCATGGAGAAGCAGTAACTCATGAGATCCTTGGGGTCAGACCACTTTATTTTTCTAACATGTAAGGTGCTTGGTAGGATCTGTGTCACTGCAACTTGAGCCCATAGGATGGCACATCAGATCATCCTAATAGTCCCTCTCTGCACCAGCTCCCTTTTTAATTTGCCCTTCTCTATCAAAGATGACCAGAAGTACTCAATACTCCAGGTGAGGTCAAATATAGACCTCCCATAGGGCATTAATAGTTCTGGTCTGTACTGGATTTGACTTGCCTGGTGTAGCTTTGGATAATGTTGGCCTTTTCCCATCCACAACATACTGGTAGTTTGGAGTCATCCTCCGACCAATCTAAGCACCTACGTCTTTCTACTGTTCCAGCATTTCTAACCAAGATACTCCCTGCTGTTCCAGACATTGGGTCATCAGCATATTTTGTTAACACACTGTTATTTTTGGGCTGGACTGACTAATAAAAATATTAATACTTCTAGCATCAGGAGCAACTCGAGAGAGATACTTTGACTACTTCCATCCAGCCCAAAAATTTCCTCATCACATAATTCCTTCTCACCCTCCATTTGGCCATTTGCTTATTTACTTCACAAATCCTGTACTAAACTCCATCTTATACAGATTAATTACTAATTAAATTACTAACTTCCCACTGTCAAATGGTTTCCACAGTCCTGAAAGAGGAGATCTATTTCTTCTCCCTGCTGAGGGAACTCAGGTAACCTGTCCTATTAGCTGGGCATTAGCTACACTTCGATTTCTATTACATTTTGTCCCATGTGTAGATTTATTGCAATTATTCTTTGCATCAAAACCTGGTTTGGCTGCTGACAGGGTGCTAATCCCACCTCCCTCTTCCTTCTTATAGGAAGATTCTTTGTAAAATGGTACCGTTCTCCACACCATAAAGATATGACCAAATATTTGCTTTTGGCCTTGTGATTGCAAGGGCCAAGTCTTGCACTTTGTGGTACTTTCCTGTCCTTACTCAACTCTTCCCATCACCATTTATCGAGGGCATGCACCCCCACTGCAGTGAGCAGATCTTCTCAGCCAGGGACAGGCTGGCAGCTGGGCAAAGCCAACATGTTTTGCTAAGCATCCCTGTAACTCCCCTCAAAGAGAGGGCTCGGCAGGGCTGAGGCTCACAGCAGCCCCCCAGACAAGTTCTCTCTGCTTGAGGAACCAGCTCCAGCCCCCCACTCCCTCTCTCTCTGCTGCCAACATTCCAGTCCCTGCGTGGCCCAGTGGGTGAGGGCCAAGGAAGATGGTTGGCTGTTCTGGGCTCATCAGTTTTGTAGCCATAATTTCTCTGGTGAGACTCTGAAGGGAATCACTCCCTCCAGGTATTTAGTTTCCATGATCAGTACTTTTGTTTGGGTGTGTTTTTGTGTTTAGAGGTGGACCCAAACTGAGCCCCCCAAAAAGGGACATATTCCACAGCTTGGGCCCGTCTCTAGTGCAATATCTTTTATTTGTAGGTTATATTTTACTCTGCAGCTGTTACATCGTTATCAGCACCAGTATATGCATAATCCTACTGCCAGTCACTATTTCATACATACCTAAGTGTATCCCAGAAACTAATGTGACACTCCGGTGTCTCTTGCCACATTTAAGATGCTTCTCAGACTGATGTGTGCACAGGTTTTAATCCTTTTGTCCTTCTTGGTTTGCGCGTGTTATTGGGGTTTTTTTTTAAGAGAGAGTGTCACGTTTAGTGTTTGTTTGTGTCGTGTTAAGAAATCTAGAGAGCACAGCGGACTTTACTTGTAACTAAATTGTCTCTGTTCACCTGCCAAGGGGACTGTTGCAGGGTCCCATGGGGACAGCAGGCAGATGTGCACAGGAGGAAGTCAGCCAGAAGTGAGAAATGGCTCTTCCCCTTCTTCCCAGTCAGAGCTCTGGGCTGGGGAAAGAGAGCACCACAAATACAGGGTACTGGGCAGTGGGTGAGGTTTTGGCTGTGGGGAAGCTGGGTCTGTGTAAAGCTGGGCAGATCTGGAGAAGGGGATTTCACAGACATCTCCTTTTGGGGGCTTTTTCTGAAATGAGATGTCGACTAATGCGCTAAGGAGGCAAACCCCACGCTCCAACACACAGGCATGTGCTGGGCTCTGGTCGGGCTCCATGCTTAGCTCAGATCCCAGGACTGGTGTGGTCAGTTCACAATGGAAACCACAGGATGTCCCACATGGACAGGAGAGCAGCAGGCTGCCACACCAGCCCCAGGGAGCTCAGATGCAGTCTGTGCTCCCACCTGGAGAACATGAAGGTTGCATCCCTCAGCAGCCTTTGCCGTGGGTGGTTGCACAGGCAGAGAGCAGCCAGGGCAGCTGCAGGTCCTCACCAGGCTCCAGGCAGCTCTTGGACCAGGACAGGTCCTTTCCACAGCAGACCCCAACCCTGCCTGATGCTGAGTGGCCAGGGCTGACTGTAACAGTGGAGACACCATGTTGTCTGCAGGACTTACCCAGGGCAGGCCAAGTATTGTTAAAAAGTCAGATTTCACGGGCCAGCACATGGGTAGCTGGCTCCCAGCATAATTCCCATGTTTCACCCAGAGGGCTGAGGTCTCTGGGACCAGCCAAGATGGATCCAGTTGGCTTTAGCAAAGGCAGGAGAACTGTTCCAGCTCCAGTGACACTTTGGAGAGATGACTCTTGCAGGGGTGGGAGGAGGCAGGGAAGCCAACTTGTGCTGGAAGGCCTGCATTGTTCCTGTCCTTTTCTCCTTCATGGATTGCACCAGAACTGCAAAGCTTGCCCAAAGCGTGCCCTCTGCCCCTCCTGCTGTGCTGGCTTGCTGGCATCACGCTGTTACTCTGCAGTATCTCTGAACAGAAGCAGCACCTGCCTCCACGCTGCCTGTCAGAAACCATCCCGAGGGCAAAGGGAAAAACAGAGTTCAGACTAAGGTACCAAAGAGTTAACATTTCCTAGGTTTACAGATGTATTTTTAGGATTTGTACTATGTCACATCTATAGCCATGAGATATTATTTTTATGCTGTTAAGCTTTTACAAATATGTTTTTAAAGAAAGAGTTTAAAAATAAAGGTTGTTTTTCTTTTTTGCACAGTTTCTTCTCTTCCTTTGTTTCCTTGATTTTGATTGCTCCGACTCAGATGGGGCTGGGAACACAGCTTAACCATGTCGTGGGTGAAGGATAAGCATGTTAATACGTTGTGCATGACCCCAACGCTTAGTGAAAGCCAAGCTGGGAGCCAGGCAGAGAGAAGCACAGCAAGGCAAGAGCTGAGCCCAGAGATGTGGTAAGGAAAAGAGGCTGCAAACAGGGCAGGATCTGCCCCATCTCTTTGGTAACTGACCAGCTTGTGGGTTGTGTTTCACTGGGAGCAGGTGGGTAGAGGGAAGGACACCATTTCCATGTGCATCCCCAGTGCCAGAGGGTTGGACCAGCAGCCTACAACAAGGGCTTGACCTTGAGGGCATTGCTGGGTCTGTGCTCAGATCAGGGCAGGGATGTGGGAGCTGCCAACTGAACAGTTCTGGGCTGAAGTAGATGGGGGACATCATGTTGCTGTTGACTTTTCCATGTAGTTTAATAGCTCATGGCAGTGGGAGAGACTGGAGGTATCAATGGGTTAGGGCACCAGCAGGAGACACACTGCAGTGCACAGGGCTCCCCACATCCAGCTTTCCTCCGAGATGGGGTCTCCTCCACTCCCTCTGGGATGAGGAATTCACTGATACCCTTTCAAGATGCACCCCCACAGTCCTGGCTCCCCACACTACCACTCCCTCAGGTCCCCCTGCTTTCCTCAGCTCCCCCCACCTTCCCCATAAGTGCCAGGGTCCCTCAGTCCCATGGGATGCAGGCACCTCCTGAGCCCAGCCCAAAGTTTTCCCCTCTCTCTGGCTCTGCTCCTCCTGAAAATGACCCCTGTCTGCTGAGCAGAGCTGTTTGCAGCCAGCTCTGAGCCACACGCTTGGAAAGCCCAGGGCTGCTTCAAAGAGAGGATTTTTATCTGAGTTTCAAATATATCGATGTTGACCCTGTTTTAAGGCTGCGTGATGCAGCCCTGGTGCAAGTCCCCTCTGGCAGCAGTTGTGCCTCACTCAGCTTCTGGAAACCCCTTGGGTACCCAAAGATCCAAGGCATCAGCTGCAGTAGGAGACAGGTCCAAGTCCCAGCAAGTCTCCCCTCTCCAGCGTGACCTGTCCTGGGCTTCTGTCCTCACTCAGTTTGCCAGAGAAGAGGTTTGCAGGCTCCCTGACCAGCTCAGGCTGACTCTCCCCAGATTTGCTCTGAGTCACCTGGCAAGGCTCAGCCACAACAGGCAGACAGGGCATTTTCTTTTTCCAGGAGCTGAATCAGCAGGGGGAAAAAAAATCACCTTGTCTCTAGAGAGGCTACAGCAAAGGCTTGGGGTGAAGCAGGGAGGTGGAGTTGACAGACCTCATCCCTGAACCCAGCTGGCTCCCACTGCCTCATCCTTGCCCGACAGGCTTTCTGCAGGTTGGGATGCACTGAGGAGGGGTCATGGAGCTGTGAGTGAGTAACCAGCCATGGGGACTCCCAGCAAGACATTTTCCTCACCCCAAAACAAGTCTCCTCCCCAGTGATGAGACAGGCATCTCATGGAAGAGCTCAGGGTAGCGAAGAAACCCAGGCTGTAGAGACAAGGGCAGCCTGATACAACCGTGTTTTTTAGCTGTTTGGGTACCAACAGTTCACTCTGGACATGGGTGTCTCACATGTGTCCCCAGATTGCTGCAGGACAGGTGTGACACCACAGCCAGCTGTACCCAGTGCAGGGGTCCTGCAGGGCTGGAACCGCCCAGCCCCACTCCCAGCTCAGGAAACAAACCTGAGCTCCCAGTGCTTCCAACCATGGCTCATAGCAGCCTCCACTCTCCCCTCCACAGTCAGTCTGTGGCCAGCCAGGCACTGAGCAAGTCTCATATCACCTCTCAGCATGCCTTCCTGGCCATCCAGGCCTCCATAGACATCCCTGGGCTTCAAGTGACTCAAAGGAAGGCTACAGCTCCTCTGAGAGCATCCCTTCCCCTTGCTCAGAGCTGCTTGGGCACATGAGCCCCAGCAGCACTCCCATGGCCGAGCTGGTTCTTGCAACCACAGGATTTGGGGTGCAGACTGCAGGCAGGAGGAGATGGCCACCAATGAGGGAGGAACCCCAGCAGGCAGCTTGTCCCACTGAGCATCCCCAGGTGTTCCCAGTCCAGCTTGAGGATCTGTGTGTACAGGCTGTGACTTGTCCTCTGTGGACCACTGCCATCAGAGACGCTCTGCAAGGGGCCTCCTCAAAGAGAAGAGGGGAGGCTGAGATATTGTTTCCCTTCTCTGTACTAAATCTATCTGGTTTGATACTTGTTCACACTGGTGAGTCAATTCTCTCTGAGCTGGCATTTGTTCCTGGAAAAAAAAAAAAACAACAACAACAAAAAAAACAAACTTAAAAAGAAGAAGGATGGAAACAAACATCCCTTAAAAAGCTCCTTTGGCTTAAAAGGAAGAAAGAATAATCAAGCAGGACGTCTACTGCAGCCCAGCCACTTGACAGCCCCCCAGCTCTGGGCAGGAGCCCCCCCAGCACACCATGCTGCCTCTACTTCGTGTTCTTCTTCTCCACATCCTGCCAGGAAAAACTGCTGAGAGGAAATCTTCTCCAGCCAAAAGCTGCCTTTCCTTCTCTCTGCACTCCCTCATGCTCTCCAGCCATCCTTCTGGCCAAAACCAAGAGCTGTCTCCATGTTCCCATGACTCTTAATCATCTCCAGCAAAGTCAGCCATGCTCTCATCTCTTGGCCCCAAGACCTTGTCTTCCTGGTACCTCTCTCATTGCCTCCTTTGGAGAAGCCCATTCCCCTCTGGTTTGCAGAGGCATGAGAGGCACATCTCTGCCCAGCACCTTTGCGTTGCAAAATTTAGCAGATTTAGCAGCCACCTCTGTGCAGATATTTTGGGAAAACCCACCTCTTTCTGCCCACAGTTTTGCAGCTGATGACCCTGTCACCTTCCCCACTGGTGAAGCTGCAGCTGGGTGCAGAGAAGGCAAAGCCCTCCTGCTTGCCCCAGGCAGGACCTTCCTCCCCTGTGCTTCCCAGCACTGCTGTCAGGTGGTGGCCATAACTTCCCACCCCAGAACTACCATCAGCTTCTGCTGCAGTGTGAGGTTATCCAGAAAGAGCAGAGAGCAAGGGGCACCTTGTGTCTGACTTGAGTGTCCCTGGGAAAGTTGTTTTGCTTCAAGCCTACCTCACCTCCTGGTTTGGAAGAGCCACAGTCCAGGGGAGGGTTAATGAAGTGCCTAATTACTGCTCCCAGGTGCTTGCCAGATTGTCAATTAGAAAACAGCTTCAAAAAACCTCCCCACCAGTAAGGCAGGAGGACTGGGACAGGGCTTCTGGGGAGGAGGATCATTGTTTGAGCTCTGTGACTGGTGGTAGGGTTGCTGTGAGCCCCAGACTTGGAAGTACTGGGAGAGGAGGAGAGCTGGGGTTGCCTATGTGTCCTTTAGCCCAGCTGGGGACAGGGAAGGGTCTGCAGGCTGGACCACATCATGTTTCCATACTGGGGAGGGCAGTAAAGGCAAGCCTACAGCTCGTTGGGCTTGACCCTGTGTCTATGTGGTGCTGGAGTAGGGCTTGAGGTTGATCCTGTGTGACCATAGGACCCATCACTGCATCAGGGATTGTGCTCTTGGTTAAAACAAAATAATTTGTCATCTTCACAGGTTTTTTCCTACCTGGGAGCTGCTCCAGGCTGAATCACCTTTGTAGACCTCTTGTTGTGAGGGAGTTGGCCATGTTCCTGTGTGGTCTATCAGGATGTGTAGTCACCAAGAGCCACTGGACCTGAGGTAAAACTTGTCCTGCTGAGGTAAAATGGAGTCTCCTACCACCGAGGTGGGTCCTAGCCTGACTCTTTGTGTCCACAAGCAAGTTTCTGGGGGTTTGGGTGGCAGTAGCCAGGGCAGGTTGGAATGGTCCTGAACCCTGGCATGGTGCAGTGGCCCCTGTCAGCCCTGCGGATGGACCCCTCTCTGAGGCAGGGTCTGTGGCAGGAGGGTGGCCCCAACACTTGGAGGGGGGCCCTGCAGCAGGGTGTGTGCATGGCCCCACCTCTGCCAAGGGGGTTTGCCACCAGTGATGTCTCAAAGCGTCATGTTCTTTTTTTTTTTCCTTCTGTTTCAAAAACAAACAAACAAAAAAAAAGGAATTTCTTAACTTGTGGTCAACTCAGAAAGGAGAAGCTCCTGCTGAGGGAGTGCTGGGGACGGTGCCTGCAAGGAGAGGCACCCACTGCTTGAGAGGATCCTTCAGCCGCGTCCCTGCTCCACGCTGGGGACGTGGTGGTCACTGGGGACATGGGTCCTGCTCTCCTCCTGCTGCTCACCACAGCTGGTGTCTGGCAAGGTAGGTCCTCTGGCCCCTCAAGGCCCTACGATGTCCCCATGTCACTCTGGGGCAGGTTTTGGATGTGGCAAGGGTTTCCTGGGTGTCTGGTGTGAGTGCTCCATCACTCCTTGGGTGAGGAGGGGTGACAGCCTTGGTGGGGCAATGCTGAGGTTGGACTAATGGGCACTCAGCTCCTGGTGGTGGAAGGCAAAGCCAGGCTCCCAGTTGTGTCTACCAAAATCCTGCTGTGGGCTGGGATGGTCCCTGCTTCTGAAGACTGTTTCATGAGGCAGCCACAGCTGCTGTGAGTTGGTTCAAGGAGTCTCAGCATGGGCAGGGAGCAGACAAGTGAACATATCTTCTCCATGGCACAGCAGGGAAGTGACACTGGCTTGGCTTTTAGTGCAGATTTGGCTGTAAGCAGCTTCCTGAAGACCATCCAGAACTGGTTGTGAATATAGAGGGAGGACAGTGGTGGAAAGAGGGTGTATTGCTAGTCTGTGGTGGCTCTGGAACCAGCTGTGCTGAGGGCTCACTCTCAGCTGAAGCACTGCCAGGATAAGGCCAAGAGGTACGGAAAGGTGCACGTAGCATAGGAAGAGCCTTGGCAGTGAGGACATAGGAAAGGGAAATTTCCCACTGTTTGGGTCTGGGTGGGAG
>NW_010310301.1:34484-41710 GCF_000700745.2 Antrostomus carolinensis | reverse complement strand
AGAAAGTGTTCTGAGGGAAGCAGTCTCTGAAATAAGCCTTTGCCCAAACAGAGCAAGAGCTGGAGATGCTTGGCTTGCAGGTGAAAGAGTCAGGAAAGTTGGCTCTGTAGGCACCTTCCAATGCACCCCATGCCAGGCTGGAGGTGTCTGAGGGTTGCTGTTTTCTGGCGGCGCTGGCACACAGAACAGGGCTGTAGAGCCAGGTTGTGATGGAAACAGAACTCAGGCAGCCAAGAAGGGAAAGGTGAATACGTCTGGTTTTTGAGGCTGTGGAGATCGCCAAGAGGAGATAACCCATCAACCTCAAGAAAGAGTCACTAAGCCTGTTTTGAGGTTTGCAACCAAACAGACAGAAACCAGCATTACTAATCTTATGTCTTAAGTGCTGGCAGTCTCTCAGATCTTGTGAGGCACTTAATTTTCCTCTTGAGCTTGCTTCCCACACACTGAGCCTCTGGCGTGAAGTCCCCCCTAGAAGGAGACAATCAAGGAGGGAAAGCATTCAGCATGTATTGGGGAAGGCAGTGTGTCCGTCTTGAGCCACTGCTGGGGTTGTATTTTCAGCCCAGGAAATTTGTGTCCCTCTTGCTGTTGCACTGCTTGGTCACAGCTCTGATGTGCTGAGCAGGCTTTTTCCAGGTTTGCTGTGCTGGGAACTGGGTTGTGAAGGTTGCAGAGTATTTAATTTCTTATCTTTTTTTTTTTTTTTTTTAAGATAATGGGGACTATCAGGTCTGATGTAGGTTTCTAGGAGATCCTAACGATATCTGTCAGGATCTCCCCAAGTGTTCCTTGAGGCACTGGGCAATGTAGGTCACCAGCTGTGACATCCTCACCAGGCAGTTATCCATGTCAGGGTGTTAGACTCACATTTGTCTGAGTACCATCACTGTTGGCCAACTGTAGCACAAAGCTGTAGTGTGCCAAGGTTGTCCAAAGCAATAGGCTCAAGCTGGAGCCAGAGCCTGACTTCCTTCTCCTACCTCTTGGATTGCAAGTGCATCTTCTGAGAGTACCCAGGGCTGAGGTGGTATGACCGTTGTGATGTGGGCTTTTGCTGGGAGAGCCTCAGGGGCTCAAATCCCAGCTTCAGATCAATCAGAGGAGGGATCTGAAACCTGATCAGCTCACATCTCTTCTTGGCCATCTTGAGAGGTCTTCCTGGGCTTTCTTTTGTTTCCTTGTTGTGGATGAATCTAAAACTCTGAGGTAGAAGCCCCAGGCAGAGATGTGATAAACACCCTCTTTTCCACTCCCTGCCCACCCAGAGACCGTGGTGACTTTAGGGAAGGTGTTCTCAGAAACTAAGCTTTTTCCTTCCCATCACTGAGGAGGGAGCAAGGGCAGCTTGGACCTGGTATGGGTCCCTCCCAGGGGCAGACCTTAGCCTAATTATCCCCCAGGACCAAGTCAAGGTCCAGATGATTGGCTTCTGTGGTAAGGTTCTTGAGCATCTCTGTCTTACCAGCCTTCACTTCTCCTTCCTCACCACTTCCAAACTTTCCTCTGATGAAAGTAATGTTTTGGCTGGCATGGGAGAGGCAGGGACAGAGCCTGCAGCTGTAACTAGAGGTCATGGTTACACAACCCAAATGTGGTAAAACCTTTGGCCAGCAGTTACTGGCAATGCTGCGGAAGCTGCTGGAGAGCAGTAGAGAGACATCCTTGGGCTTCGTGCAAGACTGCATGCTGGTCAGCAGGGAGAAAGCCTCCCCCAGCAGCCCTGCTTCCGCATTCTGGAAAAGGACACGGTGGTCTGAGTCATCCCCCAGCACACACCAAAGCAGTGGACACTTGAGTGACCTTCACCTGGCATTGTCCTGCATTTAGTGTCTATGCCCCATCACTCCACATGTGGTGGTCATGCCATTGACAGGAGTTTCCAGTGATAACCTGGAGGCTACTGACTGCTTCTTCACAGTTATGGAGAACACCTGCCCTGAGCCTTCTGTGGCCATAGCATCTCAGGAGTAACTGGAGGCTGATGACAACAAGAATAGAGTGACATGATTCTTGTCTGTCTTGTCTTTCTGCTGTGGCCAAACCAAGGACCAGTTACAACATGGTCTTTCCCTGAGCCAGTTTGAATGCAGCTCTGAGTTAAAGAGCTTGGCCCCTCCATTCAATGGTGCTGAAGCCTTGGATGTGGAGGGATAACTAAAGTGGAGAGTAGGTGAGGGAAAAGCATCCAGTGATGGAGAGTAAAAGCAACAGAAATGTGTTGAGCCCCACTAGAAAACACAGCTAAGAAAAAAGGGATGAATGTTGTACCTCAGAAATGTGGAAAATGTGGCTTTGCAAAGGATTCTGGGACATTTTTTTCTCCACTCTGGGAATAAATGAGGCTTTTCCTCTTTCCACAGAATGATAAAAGCATCACTAAAAAAAAAATAACCCCAGGGAGATAAAATGTCAAATATTCCATGCTCTGAAGCTCCCTGTCCTCTGCTTCTTCCCACAAGGACAGTGAGTTTGATCCAGACCTTGTTTGGGTTTCCCCTGGGCAATTGCACTGTTGTCACACACCAGCAATGATCCCCAGGGCCTTGAGTCTCATATTCTCAACACTTCATTCCACAGCGGGAGGCAGCAGCCCAAAGCTGCTTAAATGATGCGCTCTGAGTTCTGATGGACACACTCTGGTGTTACAGCTGGTAGCACAGGTCACACATTTGTACCTTGGACATAATCTTCCTCACCAAATGAGCTGTGAGAAGGGGTGGATGGGGATGGGTGCGTGCTGCTTCTGCTGGCTGTGCTTCAGGGACAGCATCCAAGACAGCACAAGATAGACTTGCTTTAAACTGTCTTTGCTACCCGTGACCATAAGCAGCCTTCTCTTCTCTGGCTGTAACATCTGGCCGCTCCTCCCCTTTCCCCTGAAGGATATGCAAGTGCAGCTGGACTAATGGTGCCATTATAAGGTGTTTTGTCCTTTCCCACTTCCTGACGAGTCAGGGGTTTTGTGTTCATTTGGACAACAGATCTTACAACTAAAGAGCTCTTGTGAGCCCAGAGCAGTCTGCTGCAGAGTTTGAGGCATCACAAGACCAAACTCAGCCTTTGTTTCTGCTGCCACCACCCCAGAGGAGCACTGCCTGCAGTGACCTCCTCTATGAAGAGCAATGAATTGATAAGCTGGGCAGCTACCTTTCCACTTATTTTTTTTTTTTTAAATATTATTATTTGAACCTGGGTGTGTGCCCCTTTTAAGATGTGAGGATGGGTTAGCAACTGGGAAGGAAAGCAGAAGTGGGAAAATAGCCCTGGATAGGAGCTGGAGTGGGGTGCAGAGCCCCCTGAGAACAGATAGCCAATGTGTTTCCTGTCCTCCCCAAAGGCCTGGTGTGGGGGTAGCAGTACAGCTCCTTCCCCAGCCCCATGGCACTGATTCATTTCTCACTTCCCCCCCCACCCTAAATATAGGTAGTGACTCAACATGCTGACACAACAAAACAGGGAAAAAATATTTCCCTCTGACACTAAAGGCTGGTGTGAGACCCTGGTTCCCCTTTATTCAGTCAACAGAGAAGCCATCTTCAAAGCAGAGATGGCATCAGAAATCCATCTGGGATGCAATGCCAGTGTCAGCATCGCCTGGTGTGCTGTATGTACAACTGCAGCTCTGGGCTTTCACAAGCCCTTTAGCTTTCCTGTGCCTCAGTTTCCCACCCACAAATATCAGTAATGATGCTGACTCACTTCATAACGTTTTGATGGTATCTACAAGGAAAATACAGTTTGACTCTATGGTAAAGCATAAGTAGGTGTCCTTCAAAATCCACTGCCCAGCAATCAAAAAGCCAGTCTTCCCAAAAGGCATGCACTGACCTCCTGCTCTGCAGAAGCTTCCCAGCTCTGTTCTAACTCCTCACAGCACCAATGCAACAAAGAGAGCCCCATCCACTAGACTTGGCTTAAACTTCTCCAAATGGTGTTACGGGCTAACCAAGTTCATATAGTAGCTCCAGCTCTGCCACATCAGGAAAACTCTTGGAAGAAGAAGCAAAGCCAAACAGGAATAATTTCCAGGCTAGTATCTGGCCTTATCAGCTCCAGATTATTGTTTTTTTCTGTCTCAGTGTTCTAAATATTTACATGTGGGGTTTTCCTCTCTTCCCTGGAATTCATTCCTTGGAGTATCAGGCCATATTGGTCTGGTGGGATGGAGACCAGCCGGAGTGACACAAACCAAAAAGCCAGTTTGAATCCCAAGCCCAGCCTCTTCCTGATGCTGAGCTCCTCCATGCTCAGCAGTGTGAAATCCAACAGAGGATCTTTAAAGATCATTTTTGCATCCTCACTCCTTTTCTTTCCTTTGTAGGCTCAGCATCCCCAGTGATCACTCCTGACCTCCCTTCTCTGGTTGTCAACACGGGTGATCCAGTCACCTTGCGCTGCTCAGGAGAGTTTGAAGTTGAATGGAAAAGCCGAAAGGACACATCCAACAACCACACCAGCAGCACACTCAGTATTCCCAAGGCCACCTACAGGGATACAGGCACCTATCGGTGTGCTTATGTCAACAGCAGTGACAAGGGCATTGCAGCTCTACATCTGTTTGTGCGAGGTAACCGTGCTTCCCTCTTCTCATGTGTGCTGGCAGGGGCACAGCCATTACACAGGTCCTCTCCATAGCTGTGGTTGTGTGTTTGGGGGAGCAGTGCAGGCTCCTACCAGGGCAGTGGCTCACCCACAACCATGTAAGCCCACGTACAGTGGGGCCAGTGGCTGAAGCATTGGGGTAGAGTACAGAGCATCTACATCTCGTGCATATCTGTGAACGGCCTGGACCTCTCCCTCCGTTTAGCTTGGCTTCCCTTCCTGGAAAAACAGGATCAAAAGTCTGTTTGGTGCTGTAATGAGCAATGAGATCTGAAAAATCAGAGAACTGTATTGCCAATACCCCAGATAAAGGAAAGTCACCTGAATTACATCAGGTCACAACATGACCTGAACCCCAGATATTCTTTTACCCCAGAAGAAGTAATGCTGTGGTAGCTGCACCACTTGAGTTCAAGCATTCCCTTGTACCAGAGATACTATCCTGGACAGGGAAACTGGAGGTCTGATAAATAAAACTTACACCATGTTGAAGTTTAATTAGAGGTAAGCATACTTCTCAGTCTCTCTTGCCTGTGTACATTTGTGAGTTGATTGCTGTGCTCTCCTCAAATGCCTTAACTGGAATTGGGCTTGTCCTGTGAGTTTTTGGAGGCTGAGTCAGGCAAACGTTGAGCAGATCTGCCCCAGCATTGAACTCCCACTGGGCAGCAAAGCTGGAGACTTGCCTTTGCTGGAACATGCTTCTCAGCTTCAATGCATTTTCTGATGGCGTTCTGTGTCCTGCCTTATCTCCTCTGCAGATCCCAATAATGTGTGGTACATCCCGACTTTCCGGATCTTTGTGACCAAAGGTGGTAATGCTGAGTTCCCTTGTCTCATCACGGCCCCCGAGTACGGATCCAGCGTGACTCTGATAATGGATGATGCCTCTCATCTCTCACCCGGGACCAACTATTCTTTCAGTACTGAGAAAGGAATAACACTCTACAATGTGCAGCGCAAGCAGAAGGGCTTTTACCGATGCCAAGCAGTCATAGATGGAAAAATAGAGAAATCATCAAGAATGAGACTGATTGTGGAAGAAGGTAAAGGACTGGGGTTGCTGCTGTCCTCAGAGGGACAGCAATAGCTAAGCTGGCCACAGTAGATGGATAAGGAAAAGCTCCTCACTAGAGGTAGGAAAGACCTTCTGAACCTGCAATCTTTAAAGGGTATTTAATGGAGGCAAAATTCCATCAGCTTCTGGCAAATTGGTTCCTTCAGGTGGGTCTCCATGGGTTCAGTAGTGTTCAACTCTTTGCAGAAACTATCACAGAACAGAGAAAAAAAAAGCCCACCTGTCTCCCTGATGGTCCTGCAAGTCCTTGGGGCTTGATGCTCAGGATATAACCATGGAAGAAGGTTCCCCTTCCCTTTCAACCCACAGTGCTGACTACTGTGCTCTCCCCAACCTGTACTGCTTCCCATAGACACATGCACAAAAAGGAATGATGAGCCCTAGAGATGGAGAAGACTGAGGGTAAAGAAGCTGAAGAGGATGGGAAGGAGAAGGTAGCCAGGCTCTGGGGAGTCTCCAAAGCACATTGGTCACTAGACCAGCTGACATTGAATCTTTCCCTGCTTGCTTTTCTGTAGCACTGGAGAAGCCTGTATCAGTGATGATGGACCCTATAGACCATGTGCGAATCGTGGGCGAACCTTTTGAAGTCACTTGCAGAGTAATTGCTCCTTCCCACAAGTATGACATCAGATGGGTGACAGCAGCAAAGAGTGTAAGTTATCCAGCTTCCAGGGGGTACAGGTCTTTCCTGGAAACTGGGAGACATAGGGTGGTAAGAAGTGCCCAGACCCAAGTCACCTGCAGCAAAGCCTGGAACTGCCCAACCAAAGCAGCTCTTCAGGAAAGCTGTAGAAATCTAAATATGGCCATCCTGTCCCTGGGATGACACAGGGTTAAGAAACACCTGCCCATTGTCAGGATCTTGCTGCAAGAGAGAAGGAAAGTATGTTGTTTCAGCTGAGTTCATTGAGCAGGAGCCACAGTACCTACTAAGGCAACATTTCTCCTTCCAGCTTATAAAGCAGAAAACATGTTCAGGACACACAGTTCCCCAGAGAAGAGATATGGATGAAGAAAGGGAATGCATTTCAATCTCTGTTGTGCTGAGTTTTAACTGCTAGATGGTTAGATAAGGTTTGCTAGAATTCCATATTATATCTGATGCCTTTATTAGGGAAGTGAAATAACATATGAGATGTGTTTGGATCACACAATGTAAGGACAACTTGCAGTCAGAAGGTTGACAATAGCTATAACCTTAACTGCTGTGGAATATCTGCCCTGCATGGGTTTAATACTCCTCTTGGTCTCCACCGAGGGTGGAGATATCTGCCCTTAATGGGTTTAATACTCCTCTTGGTCTCCACACAGATGGCTTTCAGTGACAGGGGCTCTATAGCAAAGTTCAGTAGCCCAGAACAGAAGGAGGTGGGGATGTTTGTCATAAATATAATCCAGTTCCATCCTCTGACCTTCCAAGAAAGTGCCTGATCTTCCCTCTCTGCCTGACAGGTCAGGAGAACTAAGAAGCTTAGCTTTGAAAATGAGAACTACTTCATCAGTGACATCCTGTCTGTTCCAGCAGTGACCACGGAAGACA
>NW_010310301.1:32397-34439 GCF_000700745.2 Antrostomus carolinensis | reverse complement strand
TTCAATAATGCTTCGGGTAGTAGGTGAGTGCTTCCCCAAAAGACCAGGAAGGTGTGGGCTGAATCACACCTAGCCTTGAATAGTTGATCCTTCTGCCTCCATCGTGTTCCTAGTTTTGTTGTTGGAAACATCATTCTCACTGGTGCCTGAAGGTTCATGTGAGAACTGTGGAGCTGCTGGGAAAGGAACTGGTGTTCCCTTCCCATCTTCAGGGGCAGGAGGACAGGTTTTGGATTCTGGATGAACAATTGGAAAGCTCTTCTCAGTTTCTATGTGTTTACAAACAGCTTTAAAACAAAAATAATGGGGCAAGGTTATGCTGAAGATCAGGAATGGCTGGCCAGAAGGAAGAGCAAGCCATATGAGCGGAGGATGGATCTTTGTCCCTTCCAGTAACAGATCCACATAAGAGGGTTCAGGTCTATTATACACTTGTTTGTATCTCAAGACTGAAAATTCATCCTCACAGCTTATAGGCTGGGCTTTGCTGATTACCCAAAGCCACTGCATAGCATGGCTCAGAAAGAGAGCTTGGTCTGAGCTGTTTCCAAGTGAGAAGTCAGGAGTTTAGCTAAGGGGCCTGTCTTCTGTGGATGATCAGGAGATACAGTTTTAGCTTCATCACTTATTAGGAATACAGTATGAAAAATTTCCTTCCCCATGAGAGTTCACTAAGATTTTCTAGCTGTCCTCAGGCAGATTGTAATCCAAGCTGCCATGACAAAGAAGTAACTTAAAAGTACTCCTTTGGCAACATGGCCTGTGTAATGCCTCATTCCCTCCTGCAGTCTCCCAGCTGGGGCTGCCTTTTCCAATAATGGTCCATTTATGAAGCTGGTACAAGATTGTTTCAGGTCTCTGGACATGCCTGCTGATGGTCGTGCTCTCCTCCATCCTGCAGAGAGAGGTTATTTGTTCCTGACCCCAGTGCAAGCCACCAGCCAGGAGGTTTCTTTGGGAGAGAGCCTGAATCTGCAGGTCCACATTGAGGCTTACCCAAAACTTCTCCACTGGGGCTGGGAGCACACGAACCCCTTGAAGAACTCTGAGAGTACCACATTCAAGAGCCAAATGATCTCTGGAAACAACTGGTATGTGTACTCTCTCTTCTACACTGTCCATGGCATATTTCCATCAATGCTTTCCTTGTGAGACAGGCAGACCCCATGCTGCTGGCTCACAGAAAACTCTCTGGTTTTGAAGAGGGCAGCTGTTCTGCCTTTCTGTCTTCTCTTTTGGCAAACCACAGTGAGCAGGTCTGATCAGGTCAAGGAGGACACCACCTCTGTCTAACTTGGCAGCTTTCTCTTTAGAAAACCTTGTGGAAGTCTATCACGTTTGTGGTTTGGTTGTTCAAGTTCACACTCTCCTGGCAGGAAGAAATTACAGGGGTGGATGAACAATACAAAAAACCTGAATTCCCTTGCTGCTCCTCAGACCTGTCCCATGCTGAGGCCAACAGGAGACTGAAAGAAAGAGAATTATTCCATTTGGTGGGGTGTTTTGGCAATTCCCCTTTCATTTTCTTAGAAACACAAAATAATCCACAAGAGGAACTGTGTCGCTCAGCAAACGTGATGGTTTTAGGGCAAACTCGTTCTTGCATCGGGATCTGAGAAATGGGCTGGGGGCAGAGGGGATTGGGCACTAGGGACCATGACTTGATGGGCTAAGAAATGGGAGGAATAACTCTTCCTGTCAAAGGCAGGAGGACCAGCATCCTCTAGCCCTTCAAAGGCAATGTTTTAGATGGTAAACTCTCCTTTCTTTCTGAGCATTCACCCACTTGTAGCCTTTCAGAAGTGCTGTGCACTTGGTGGTGAAAGGTCTTTCCTCTAAGGAAGATCAGACCCTCCCTGCTTCCTCTGAAGAAGCAAGTAGAAGATTTCCCTCGTGGTCTGGAATTAGTGCTGGGATGTGTTCGCCCACTCCAGGGCATGGGAACCAACAGCATCTTGTGGAGCAAAGACTGTGTGGGTGCTTGTGTTTCCTCAGCAGTTTTCTTCATGGTGTTTACTGTCTCTGTGTGAGCAGGTATAACA
>NW_010310301.1:4293-32385 GCF_000700745.2 Antrostomus carolinensis | reverse complement strand
GAACCGCCTGCAGGAAGGAGAGGAAGGTCTCTATACATTTTATGCCCTCAACAATGACACAAATGCATCAGTTACCTTCAGTATCTCTATGAAATGTAAGTGCTTGGCATTGTTCTTTCACCCTGCTTGCCCTGGGGTTGCTGCCAGCCCAGCGCCCACAGGACACACAGCCAGACTGTGTCTGGGACTCAGCCCAAACCTATGTATAGCACAGGGGTTCCTGGTGGTTCATTGTTGTACCTATGGAAAGTAAATCTGAGCACAGGGAATGTGCTCTTATAGAATCATAGGATGGTCTGGTTTGGAAGGGACCTTAAAGATCATCCAGTTCCAACCCCCATCCAGACACCTTCCACTAGACCAGGTTGCTCAAAGCCTCAGCCAACCTGGCCTTCAACACTTCCAGGGAGGAGCAGCCACAGCTTCTCTGGGCAACCTGTTCCAGTGTCTGACCACCCTCACAGGAAATAATTTCTTCCTAATATCTAATCTAAACCTCCCCTCTTCCAGTTTAAAGTCATTACCTCTCATCCTGTCACTCCCTGTCCTTGTTAAAAGTCCCTCCCCAGCCTTCCTGTAGGTCAACTTCAGGTACTGGGAGGCCACTATAAGGTCTCCACAGAGCCTTCTCTTCTCCAGGCTGAACAGCCCCAACTTTCTCAGTCTGTCATCATAGCAGACACGCTCCAGCCCTCCCTCTGACCATCCTCATGGTCTCCTCTGGATTTGCTCCAATAGGTCCATCTCCTTTTTATGTTGGGGCCCCCAGAACTGGACACAGTACTGCAGGTCAGATCTCATGAGAGCAGAGTAGAGGGGCAGAAGAATCACCTCCCTTGGTCTGCTTCCTCTGGTCATAGCACTCACTGTTTATCTGCCTTCCTCAACAGCTCCTCCAAGCATCTGCAAAATCAAGGTGCCAGCCAATGACTCCATCCTCCAGTGCATGGCCATTGGCTACCCTGCTCCACGCATTGAGTGGTACCAGTGCCCCATTCACTCCAACAGGTAAGAAATGCCCAGGAGACTGAGCACCTTCAAGGTATGCACTTGTTATTGCTATGTTGGCATTTGCTGAGCAGTTCCACGTGGACTTGCTTACAGGCAATATAGCAGAGCCTGTTCAGTAACAGCAACAGGGATGTTCCCCTGCTTGGGGGGGGGGACGGGAGTGTCTGAGGCGTGGGGCCAGGTACTATTCCTAAAGTCCTGATCTTGAAGTGTTCAGCCACCTGTGATTCCTACTCTCCCAGTGCTTTTCTGAGGAATGTGTGGATCCCTTGGAGAAGTGCCCTGGTGAGCTTGCTGTAGAGCTACATCCTGGCTGGTCTTAGTCATCTTTCTGGGACCTTCACAGGTCTGAGGCTCTGCAGCCCACAGGCTTACTGAGCTACAGTGTGATGGGAGGCAACTGCAGCTGCCCAGACAGGGGTGGTTGTGCCTCGGTACCAGCCCCGTTCAAGAAAGGAATTGCTGCCAGAGCATGTCTGTAGCAGTCTCAGTCTACACAGGGCTTAGATGCTCAGGGAGTGGTCTTTAACCGGGCAGAGAGTAACATGTCTCAGAGCTACAACCCTAATTCCCAGTGTCTCCTCTCTAGTCTGATCCAGGCATCAATTCACTTATGAGCAACTGTGCCACAGCAGAATGCTCATTCTCCCCTGTTTGGTGCCTCTGCAGATACAATGAGGACTACACGTTGTTACTGAACGACTCCAGTCCCCAGGTGGTGAACATGTTGCCCTTCCAAGAGATGGAGGTGGAGAGCACCATCCTCTTCCAGGACCTGGGTGCCAATTTCACCTTCTGCTGTGTGGCCATTAACAGAGAGGGGAATGCTTCTGACGTGTTTCACTCGGTCACCATCACCAGTAAGATACAAATTTGGTGGAGTGGGAGAGAATTTGGCAGCTTTTGGGGGCCCATCTTCCTATATGTATATCTGTACTGTCTTGCAAGAGAGTTGGAATAGATTCCACAAGCCCTGTGTCTGCACAGGAGGTGGGAGGCTTTGGCATTGCCAGTCCTAGGAGCCATGTGGGAATTGTTGGCTGGCATTGCCATGCCATGAACACCATGTAACTGCAGGACCTGGCTCCAGGGCACAGCACTGCCAGCTGTCACTGGAGTCCAGGGGTTGCATCTTTTGATGGGCCTGTTCTTGCTGCACAGATCTTGGTCCCCAGTCTGTCTGACCTGCACCTGCTGCTCTTTGTCTGGAAACTGGGGTGCATGAGGGGAACCATTGCAGCCTTGAGTTTGGCACTGAGAACTTCCCTCAGTTCCCAGCAGATCTTTTGGGTGTCTCTGAGGGCAGTGCTGGGTTGTGTTGCATACAGGGGAAGCCTAAAGGAACAGCTGGGCAAAATGCTCCCAGAGATGGGATTGAAACAGGAGTGTTTTACTCATCCTTGGTTTTTTGTTCCTCCAGGAAATGTCATGGCCCCCCCAGATAAACTCTTCAGCCCTATTCTCTCCACCTGCATTGGCGCATTGGTCCTGCTGCTCCTTCTACTCCTCTTCCTCCTCTACAAGTACAACCAGGTCAGATTCCCTGTTGCATAGCAAGGGCTGCAGGGTCTGCCCAGCCTCTGTGGGCAGCATGCAGACTGGAGGTACCGGGCAAGCTGCCTCCCTCACCTCCACTGCCTCCCATCTTCCCCCAGGACTTTCCTGCTGCAGGGCAAGACTCATGCACCAAACCAGAGTGTTAACACCTCTCCCACGCTGGTCCTTCTCTTGTAGTCCAGAGGTCAATGTGGATATTCCTTGGTGCCAGACAAAGGTGCTCGTTGTGAGCTGTCAGTTGCAGCAGGTTTTGCTCTGGTCACCATGAATCCACAGGCTTGAATTAAGGAGAAAAAAAATATTATTTGCAACTTGCATCTACTTCTTATTCTCTTTCCTGCTTTATAAAAAGCTGTCTTTATGGGGAAACAGGATGATGTTAGAAGGTGTCTGTCTCCAGGAAGAACTGGTCACTATTTTTATACAGGAACTTGCCCCATTTTCTCTGCAAGACTTGTTTTCATCATTTGGATTCCTTCTTGGTTGTTTCCATATATGGTACCAATCAATAGCCACCTCTGCTTCATCAGTGGGTGAAAACCTGCTGGTTTTCAGCTCTCCCTTTGGCACTCTTCCTTTGACAGCCCATTAAGGCTGCAATTTTTGCAGCAGAGTTCTGGTGCTCGTTGTCAGAAGATCCATCAGAACCTTCTCCAAACAAGCACCTACAGCTTTGCAGGCAGAGCTCTTTGTCCAATAATCCTGAGAAAGAGAGAAGCAGATGGATGTGTAAGCATAGGTCTGAAGAAACAGCTCTCAGGAAGGCCTTGCAAGCCCAAGAGAAGCAGGACTTGTTTGTAAATAATCTTATCTATCTCAGTCATGGGCTTCTTCAGTCAGGGCTGATTGCTGCAGTGCTGGGTGAATTGTGGAGCAGAAAGCAGGCAACAGCAAATACACTGAGTGCATGTGGCATTCTTTGAGGGACTTCCACAAGAAACTGAGCATGGAGCATCTATCTGGGCATTTTTGGGCAGCCTGTGTGGGCACAGATATTCAGCTCTCAGGTGAAGGAAAAACAGATGTTTTGCATCAAAGCTGCAGATCTCTGCCTCTGCTCTTGTCCCTCATGCCTGTGATAACCTAGCTTTGAGTATCCACCCATACGCTGCATCTTTCTCTACAACTATCATGGGGAAGTGGTGAGGGGAAGCATTTCAGCACACACCTCCCAGTAGCTGGGACATGATGTGATTCATCATAGCCATGGTCACTCCACCCATGCTTCCCTGTGTTGGCCTTGATAGACCTGAGACCACCTTTTCCACACCGGGGTGCAGGTCCTTGCCTGTCTCCTTGTACAGGAGCAAAGGCTGCACACAATATTCTCACGCCGAGCTGTGTCACTGCTGTTCTCTGTATTTGTGCCTCCAGTCTGGCTCCCTGGCCCTCTCAACCTGAACTACAACACCCAGCACAAGCTGGCACCTGCCTCTGCCCACAGGCTCCAGCACTGCTTCTCTCTGCCTTGCCTGGTTACTTCTGCCATGAGATTCGTGGAAAAGAGAAGAAATTCTTACTTCTTGTTCTCCATTTCTTTTTTTTTCCCCTGTAAGGGAAGCGGGGCTGGGCCAGCTCCACTGTTCTGCTGTGCTCAGCAACCCAGGACACCAAGGAAGGAGACACAGTGGGGACATCTCCCTCCAGCACCAGTAGGGCACTGTCAGCCACTGGTCTGGTGGGACATGCTAGCTTCAGCTATGCTATCCCAAGTGAGGGAAAGAGGATACTTTAAGTGAAAGGGGCAAGAGAGCTTCCCTCAGTCATGGGTAATGACTTGGAAGGACTTTGTAACAGCAAAAGGACCAGGCTGTCCAGACAAAGCCCCTCTAGCTCACATCAGGTTCAAAACAAGAAATATTTCATGGGCTGAATCCCAAGTCTTCCCTCTACACTTGCAGGGTGAGAGCTGAGTGCATGCTGGGACTGGGGAACCCTCAGGACTTGAGGAACATTGAGTAACTGGAGTCTCTTCCTTACAGAAACCCAAGTACCAGGTGAGGTGGAAGATCATTGAGGCCTGTGAAGGGAATAACTACATCTTCATCGATCCCACTCAGCTGCCATACAATGAAAAATGGGAGTTTCCGAGGAATAAGCTTCAGTTTGGTAAGAAACCTTCCTTGTTGCTGTTACCACAAAGCTGAAATGCTCCCATGGACTGAGCCCAAGCAATTGGCCAATATCCAAAGCTGCATCCAGATGTTACAGCAACATCCTTAACCAGGTCTTGCTGCCCTCTTCCACACAGGGTGGCAAATGCTAGGGCACAACCTCTCTCCATTATTCCAAGGAAGGTTGAGAGGATCATGTCCCTTTTGCATCTGGGATGATTGCTAATGCATAGAGCTGGTGAGCCCATGTTTGCACATGGCCTCTTTCATACCATCTTGGCTCACAGTAGAGTTCCCCTCAGATGTTAACCAGCTCCTGAATAAGGGATGTGTCATCTTGTCTGGGTTTAGCAGGAATCCCCACCCACCAGACATCCTCCTTGAGGCTGTGTGCAGGACAACTGCTCAGTCTCTTTCTATAAAGCATCTTATAAGCACCTCTTTTTTTTTTTTCCCTCTGCAGGAAAAACTCTTGGAGCAGGAGCCTTTGGAAAAGTGGTAGAAGCCACCGCTTTTGGGCTGGGCAAAGAGGATTCGGGCCTCAAAGTGGCTGTGAAGATGCTAAAGTGTAAGCCACCCAGAGCAACCTGCAAAGGCTGAAATCCCCCAGGCTCCTTTGGGCAGGATGTAGTGTGTGTTCACCGTATCTGTTGGTGCTCCCAGGTCACAACATCTACTTTTTGGATGTTTCTGTGACAAGTACTGGGTGCTGGAATCATGCTGCTGTCACTTTTGTGGACACATGTGGCCAGAGGCACAGACAGAGGACAGTTTCCTCTCTGATTGTGTCTCCTCTTTTTGTTCCATCTCTGTCTACACCTTTTTCTGTCCTCCCCCTTACTTTCTTCCTTGTTCTTCCTTCACACCTTTACACAACCCTTTTCCTCTTGCCTTGCAGCATCAGCAGACACAGATGAGCAGGAGGCTCTCATGTCTGAGCTGAAGATCATGAGTCACTTGGGACACCATGAGAACATTGTTAATCTGCTGGGAGCATGTACCTATGGAGGTAGGATCCCACAGTCCTGCATTCCCCATAGAGCCTTCCCCCAGCCTGCTCCTCTGAGGCTGTTACCTCTCCTCAGTCTCACAACAGAGATGATAGCTGATGAGGAGCTTGGTGGTCTTTTTTGAACCTATAACTTTGCATAGGCCTTGTGGGCTGGCCATTTCCAGATATGCTCGTGTGTGGTACAGGTTCTGCTGCTTCTCCCAGGGAAAGCAATCCTCAGGACAGGTCACAGTAGTATCACTTCTTAATGAACCCTTTCTGCCTCTCTCCCAGGCCCCATCCTTGTCATCACCGAGTACTGTCGCTATGGAGATCTGCTGAATTTCCTGCGGAAGAAGGCTGAATCCATAATTATCCAGGATTCTGCTCTGGACACCTCTTTAGACAGTGCTGCTGATTACAAAAACGTTGACCTAGAGAAGAAATACATCCGCAGGTAAAAGCAGAGCTCTGATGGCCACGGAGCTGAGCAATGCAGGGCCTGGGTACTTGCCAGGAGAAGTGTGCAGAGGGCTGTGCTGGGGACAGATTAAGGCCAAAGGTCTGGGGACTTGCAGAATACCAGGATGTAAGAGCCACTGGGGATGCATGTGTTTAGATTTGGTTTAAGTAAAGTAAAAGTAAAAACTTGGTTCCAAGTTTTTCAAAGTCTTTGTCAGCAGTCATTGACTATCCCACTATAAATCCTGGTTTCAATCCAGTCTGTTCTCCCACAACCTGGAATCAGAACTTTTTTGGTTTCCTGCACTGTTGGGTACATGGGGTTTGTAGGACAAGATCCTGAGCGCTCCCCATCAGCCAGGGGCAGTCCCTTGACAAAAGGGGAGCAGTACTTGGAGCCCCATAGCCCAGGGCACCCAGGTCCCCTTTCTGAATCAGCCTCAACGTTGACTTTCCCTTTGCCCTTAAACCTCCAGCTAAACCACTTCCTGCAGGCAGGGATGTGGTTTCTTCCGTCAGTGGAGTGGAGAAAGGCAGAAGGTACTGCTGGAGGGTTGGTAACAGCCTGTCTCCATCTCTTCTGACTCAGTGACAGTGGCTTTTCAAGCCAGGGTTTGGAAACCTATGTTGAAATGAGGCCTGTATCATCGTCAGCATCTTCAGCATCATCAGATTCTGCGCAAGCCAGGGGTGAGTTAAAGGCTCATTTCTGTGGGGGTTTTTTTTGGTGATTTCTTTATTCTGGTGATCCTGAATAAATCCCTGGTTTAGCCCCAGGGAACCAGGACACAGTACAGCTTGCATTATTCACTGGGTTTGCAGCAACTCTAAAACTTCGCTTTGAATTTCAGGGAAAAACTTGGAGGAAGAAGATGAAACCAGGGAAGACCTCCGTCCCCTCAATCTCTCTGACCTGCTACAGTTCTCCAGCCAGGTGGCCCAGGGCATGGCATTCCTCGCATCAAAGAATGTGAGTGCCAAGAGGACAACTGCCCCCAGCACCCCAGTTGGGAAACCCCAGCAGGCACCAGCCATCCTGTCTGCATGAGGCTTGGGATGTTTTTCAATGGGGTGACCAAGATCAAGATGAAAATGGGCCTCTCTGCTCCATATGTTGGGGTCAGACATGCTGGGTCATGGTGACTGCTGGTCCCTTCAGAGCCTTTGTGACCCATGGGCTCTGGGCAGCGTTACAGGGGGAACCCAGGGCTGTGCCTCTGCTAGTCTCAAAATTTTCTCCCCAGCTTTTACTTGAGGTCAGGAACTTTGATGTGAAGCTTTCTTGCACTGGCAGCTTCCCCACTGGCCCAGGGACAAGGAACTGAAAGTGGCCGTTGATCTGTCTGCCAGAGCTGGCTCATTTAGAGCATCAGAGAGTAACCGTATGACTGTCCCAGAGATGAGGGCACTGTGTCACCAGCTCCTGGCTCTGAGCCTCCTCCCATGGGGAAGACAACAGCCCCACGAGTGACTAAAGGACATGGCATGAAAGGTCACAATGTCTTAGTGCTGCAAATAAAGTGGCTGAAAGAGAGCCCCTCGTCCTTGTACATGACACAGTGCCTCTTGGGGGGGCTTTTCAAGCAGTACGTGTTCCCCTTGCCCCTGTAAGTGTTTTGGTGACAGGCCTGGGCTGTAGGCAATCAGCTGGGACTGCTGGGGGACGTTGGCTGGGTCTCAGTTGTGCTCTCCTCTCCTCAGTGCATCCACCGTGACTTAGCAGCCAGGAACGTGCTCGTGTCAGATGGACGAGTAGCCAAGATTTGTGACTTTGGCCTGGCCCGTGATATCATGAATGACTCAAACTACGTTGTAAAAGGCAATGTAAGTAATTAAAATGGCGACAAGAGAAGGTACAAGGGTATGGTGTGGCTGGAGCACGAAGGACAGGGTGTAGCATCAGCTGCCAGCTTGTCCCAGGCTGCAGGACTCTTTGCTCTTCCAGGCCCGACTGCCCGTGAAATGGATGGCCCCAGAGAGCATCTTTGACTGCATTTACACAGTGCAGAGCGATGTGTGGTCCTACGGCATCCTTCTCTGGGAGATCTTCTCCCTTGGTAAGACAGAAGCGAGCTTGTAAACCTCTCTTGTTTTCTATGGCTTACTGCTGCCCTAATGCCTCTGCAGAAAGGTTTCCAAGAAAGGAGGAAAACTGACAAAAAAATCTAGGTTTTATCAGGGCTATAAAATTCTGTGTTATGCTTCCTGAGGGACCATTAAAAGCAATGGATCCTGGACAACTTGCTCTAACTCTGAACTCCCTGAGTAGTGCTGTCACAGGCAATGCTCCAGGCTGCCTCTTCCCATTCCACAAAGCTGGAGTATTAAAGCCTCTAATCCCAAAGCCACCACTGCTCTGTTCCTGTCACAGGTAAAAGTCCATATCCTGGCATGGTGGTGAACAGCAAGTTCTACAGCATGGTGAAGCAGGGATACCAGATGGCCAGACCTGACTTCGCTCCCTTGGAAATGTGAGTGGATGTGCTGAGATGCACACAAAGGGTGACAGGGTGGCTGGAGATGCTTCACAGAGGGTGGGCAGGGAGGTGGCACAGGGACCGCAGTCCCAGGTCTGCCTGCTGCTCCCAGGTGTGTCTGCCTTTGAGGTTCAGGTTGGATCCTACCAGGCTGCTCTTTGCTGCTGTAGGAAAGCAAGACCTGGGGCAGTGAGTTATGATGCTCTATCCACGATTCCCTCTGTTTATGGACAGGAAGATAGGAGAGCTCATGTTATATGTTTACATTCCTGAACTTGGTGGGTTTTTTTTCAGTCAGCTACGCTTGACTCTAGGACTATGAAAAGACAAAGCTGAATAGGTTACAGGAGGGGAACGAGTTTAAACTTAAAGAAAATCCTTGTTGATAGATTATTTTGCTCTAGCCACTTCTGTGCTCACCTTTCCCTGGAGCACTGCACGTGGGTTTTACAGACAGGAAGATGAGGGACTGCTCAGGACTGTGTGCCTGAAATACCAAGTGTTGCAGGGAAGAACCTGGGGCTGCAGACCCTCCAGCAGCTTTGCAGCAGTGCAGTACAACCCCCCTGTCCCTGTTTGGCTCTGCAGGTACAGCATCATGCAGGCGTGCTGGAGCCTGGAGCCCACACGGAGACCTACCTTCGACCAGATCGGCTGCTTCATCCAGAAAGAACTGGAGGTACATAAGGAGCAGGTGAGGACCTTTGGAGAGGAGCAGGGGGGAGATGTGCTTTCCCTATGTGAATGCAGCTCCTGGACAATTTTCCTGGTGATGTCCCTTACCTTTAACTGATGGGAGTAGTTTAGTGGCATGCCAGCTAGCCATGTCCTGTGTGCACAGCAAAGGGTAGTGTGGAGCGAGCATCTCCAGCTGGTCACTGTGCAGAAACAGATGTTCTACAGCATTGAAAGGACTGAAACACACTTGGGGTGGGTTTTTTTTTCCTTTCAAGGACTACACCAACCTCCCCTCTGCTGCTGAGGAAGACAGTGGCTGCGATACCTCTGGCTGCTGTGAGGAGTCCTGTGAGCAAGAGGAGAGCGGCCAGCCCCTTCTCAAGAGCAACAACTATCAATTCTGTTAGCTGGTGCCACTGCCCTGGGGTAGATCCCTGTCCTCCTGGCTCTGCAGAGCACATGGTTCTGCTCTGCCCTAGGACTCAGATGTCTTCTGCTTTGGCTCTCCTCTCTGTGCTTTCTGAAGTAGGAGTGTCACCAACTCCCTCACTGAAACGATAGTGCTGGAGCAACTCAAACCCCAGACTCACCATGGGGTCCCTAAGGCCTTATCTCAAGCGTGGCATAGAGGTGTTAGGATGATAACGTGCTCCATCTCTGCATGCAGAGTACAGAGTGGTCCCTGTCACCTGCCTCCCCAGCACTTGGAGGAGGCTGTGGGGTGTATGTTTTTCTTTTAAATACAAGTTGCAGCCAAGTAAGACACTTCCAAAAGTCACAAGTCGCTTGCATAACTGAACCCTTATGTTTTATGAGAACATTTGAAGCTGGAACTGCTCCACACACCAGCAGCAACCCTTTCTTGGTGGTCCTGCTCTCTTCCCTTTGTCCTTCTGACCCTGGATGATGCAGAGGGAGAGTTTAGATATAGCTAAAGCCTCTGCTTAGCATTAAATATGCATTAACCTCTACATTTCCTCATGCAATCTACCTCTCTGCAGCTAGATGCTTCTGCAGGGATTGAGTGAAGTGAGCCAAGGAGCCAACCCCAGGGTTCTGTGAGCTTCTGCCCCAGTAACAGGACAGAGGGGCAGTTATTTCTCAGGTAAAATGCAGAAGTAACCAGTGTTCTTCCACAGGAGCACTGAACACAATCCCAATCCAGGAAAGAATGGCAGCTTAAACAGATCTGGAAACTATCAACAATAACACATATCCTAAAGAACTGCTGAATTACGGAGTATGTAGCAATCACTGCCTTTGTTCTGATTACAGATATGCTCTTGTACATATTTTCCTGAGTGTATTTTAATAGTACTGCTGAGGTAATTTTTTTTTTAATAAGCTAAGGCCTAATGCCCTTAAACTTATTTCTTATCTAGCTCTGATTCAGGGTTACTAACACCACAGCCCCACAGTCCTGTGTAGTTAGCAGAAGTAGCTAATTATTCTTCTCAGCTTCACTGGACTCGGTGGATAAAGGATCAGCATTCCAGGTACAAACACTGACAGAACTCAGGCAAACTACAGCAAGACAGAACCACTGTATGGCATGTGGCCTTTGTCATACTGTCAGCAATTATGTTGTGGGCCACTTCTGATTATATCAAACCTGGTTTTATGCTAACATGAAGTGATTCCTTCCTCCTTACTAAACAAAAAGCTAATCTATTTCTATCTGTCAGCATTATAAAGGATAAAATAAAATGCTTAACAAAATTAGTCTCTTCCAGGTGGTTAGAGACTGTTCTCAGAGGGGAGCAGATCAAAGTACAGGTGATGCACTAGTCCATCCTCTCACACTCTGTAACTCTGCTCCAGTTCCTCAGACACGATTCTCATTACCAGTTCTCAAAACCATTCAATCTTGTAAAATAATATTTAAAAAAGAAAAAAAAAAAAAAAAGAGTATTAAAAGCAAGGTTTTTAAAACACTTTACTCTGTGTGGCCTGTCTGTAATTGGGAAAAATGAAGTAGTCACCATACATGGATAGAATGGGGGAGTGATTTCAATTGTGATGATGGGACATGTGACAACACTCACTGTGTGGAAAGGGAGTGTGATGCCAAGGGCAGGGTTGAGGCAGAAGAGCCCCGATGACTAGAGGCAGAACCTCCTGTAGCAATGGCTTAGATGCAGCAGGAGCTCCAGCCCGGGCAATTAAACAGATTGTGAAGAGAAGTTACTGTCACCTGCTGCAGACTCTCTCCTATTAAAGTCACCTCAGGAGCTGCCCTGTGCAGGGAAATGCAGAACAAGAGCAGGTAGACCAGAGGAGTCAACTAGCTGCAGAAGCTACTTTCTTGCCACTTATTAGAACTATAGCAGGATAATTTTATTTGACACTCTGGTGAGGTGGCCCAAGCAACTTCTTAAGCTGTTTCTCTCAGAACATCTTGCTTCTGAGAACACGAGGCTTTTTTCCCCACCCCCATGTCAGTGCAGACTGGAATCACACTATACATCCACAAGCTATTTGTGCCCTTTCCCACTGCAGTCTTCCAGGTCTTGTACACAAAAAACAAGTCACTTGGACACAGTTTTACCCCAAAAATTGGAGATAATTTATTAAACTTTATCACTGACTGAAAAAAGTCACTAATGTCTCTTATAATAAGTTAATGTTCTTAACAGAAAAACCCCAAGCCATAATTACTGCATTTGCTCAGACTTAATACATTTACTTTAACAGTATGGTACTTAACAGGTTCCCCTTCACAGAAGGGAGTTTTCGACCACACTGCAAGCCTCTGAATCTTCCCCACTGCTCACTCAGACAAAATAAACTCCCTGGATGGTAATTTATCAGTCCAGCATCCCCCTCCTCTCCTCCACAGCTCACAGCAAACACCCACCCACCTTCTCAGCCAGCAATAGCAAAAGGGAGCTGGCAGCAGACAACGTGCACAGCATTACAACCGCAGCCCAGGCTCCTCTTTAGACACGCTGTAAGGGCAGAGGTCTCAGCCCAGCTCCTCTCAAGGAGCTGATAAAGCAACCTGGGCAGCATGAGACTCCTCTAACCACCACAGCACTGTGTGGACACCTGATAGCGTGCCAAGATAGCACACATGGATGCAGCTCTGCCAGTGCCCTCTCTGAGGGAGGAATACCAAACCCTGCTTGCCCTGGTGATGCTGCATTCATCATTTCTCCTTGATCCCACAGACAGTCTTTGTGATTCTGTTCTAGTGAGAGGACAACAGAAACTCAAAAGTCCTTGAACAGAATAAAACTGCTAAGAAGAAAAACAAACAAAAAAAACCAAACCACAAATCAGTGTCCAGGAGGACAGCATGGAAATTTTGAGTGTCCTTCTCCTTTCCACAGCCACCACCATACACAGTGCTCACACAGCCCTCCAACAAGCCTGGTTCCCCCGGGGCTCACCCAGGCAATTCTTACCTTAACATACAGAACACTTCCCACTCACTGTATGTTTCAGCTTCTAAATTATTAGTGCTCACGTGAAGGGACAAACAATTCTAGAAACTTTCTGCAGTCAAAGCACTCACAATCCTGGAGCCAGGAGTGCAGCCTCCAGGGAAGCTCCCCAGATACAGCGTATTAAAGCTGCATGACTTTGACTCCTCCTCGACTAAAGACTCCTTGCAGCCAATGCATATGAGAGCTCTTCAAGATCTCCAAGAGGAGTCAGTGCCCTAAACTAATCTATTCAGAATGTTTTGGGGGAAATCCTCTTAGCTGTCTGCCTTTCATGCCTGCTCCCACACCCCCAAGCCCTGCCACCAATACGCACAAAGAAGTCAGCAAGCAAGATTCAGAATTAAAAACCTGTGTGCTTCACCACGCACACTCCCCGCTCCCAGAAACGCCTCTCCCTTCTCCCTCCTCCCCTCGCCAGCTGCAGGGAGGGCAACACTTCCCACCACTGAACAGTGGGTCCATCACACACCTCGGGAGGCAGTTGGAGCCTTCAGCAAGGGGGGTGACAGACCCGTGCTCGCAGCAGCTATCACGACACTACAGAAGCGCTCTTTGGTCATTAACAGCAGTCAAAGCCACCAACCTGTAAAAATAAACTCTCAAGTCAGACAGCTGCCCACACCTTGCAGAAGTTGACCCAGCCCAACTCATCCACACAACCAGAGAGAGAAACCAACAAAGCTGTTTTGTTACTCAGCAGCCTCTATCATCCTCCTGCTTCCCCTCTTCATCCTCTTCTGTTTCTGTTTTAATCTGGGCCACTCCGAGCCGGTAGAGAGCGTCACGAATTACCACCTCCCCAGGCTGGCAGCTCTGCACGATCTCCTGGATCTGCCTATTGACAATTTCCCTGCTGGTGAGGAAGTCCATGAGGCGGTTGTAGAGGTAATAGTGGGTGGCGTTCTCGAAGGTGATGGGCCTTTGGCGGACGTTGCTGGTTTTGCTGTCGTTGATGGCAGCGATGATGGCGCCGTAAGGCTCCAGCTCTCGGCACAGGGAGATGCAGTGATGTCGAGCTGTTGGATCCTGGTGGCTGTTCTGCTCTGAACCCGTGTGAACAATTCTGCGTGCCAAGGATTTGGTGATTGGGTGCTGAAGAGAGTGCTCAGCCACAGTCATGTCCACGCTGTAGTGCTGGTCGAGCAGTTCAGGGCAGGACACATACTGGGGGAAGAGACACGTACCAAGTAGAACAAGGAACAGGTAAGAACAGGTTCTTCCCCACAGGTAAGAACAAGACAAAACTACCATTCTGCTGAACTCCAACCAGCACCATGACCCAGGACAAAGGGAGGACTAACTGATTTGGGTTTCTTCTAAATGCCACAAAGGTGGTTCTCTACTACACTCCCTCCTCACTCGTATGCCCTCAGAGACAATCCCAAGGCACCAGCAACCCTCTTCCTCTGCCATTTCTTAAAGTAATAGCAGTAGTTTGAGAGAAGTGAGTTGCTATGTCAAAATAAGCAACGTGCTCCAAAGTTCATGATATGATTTTACAGTTTAATTGAAATTACAATGCACAGCCAGCACAGCTCTTCCTGTTAAGGAACATGAACCTGATAGAATGCCCCAAGCAACGTGTAACACTCTGCTATGCTCAGAAGCTATGTGCTGGCAAAGCTGTGAGTCAGGAGACACTTACCAGGTCAGATTATCTTGAGGCACAGTGCAGGTTACATATACTTTAGGGGTTTTTTTTTTCATTTTAAATTGCACTTGAAACTTTTCCATATTGGATGGCATAGCAGAGCACAAAGGTAGACATAACTAACCGTTGGAGGATCCATGGGGTCAGAGAAGCAGCCCTGGTTTTTCCCCCACATCTGGGAAGTCAGGCTAGGACAGTAGACATCTGCACACAGTGCCACTGAAGATGCTGCATCAACAACATACACTGGAGGCCAGTGACGTGAGGAAAACAACAGGTCCACATGATCCCGGGCATTTTCTCCTCTTACAATGTACTTTGAGCCACACACAACCTGGCAAGAAAAGGATTATCACCAGACAGCACAATAGAACTGAAAACTTCTGGAAAAAAATATAGTCTTAAACAAATTAAGCTTCCTTTCAGGTATTCCAGACAATACAGTAACCAGACAGTTACTTTCTATAGAGAAGATATTCTGGTTCCTCCTCATACACATTCACTTTGCCTTGTTCAGGAAGAGGTGATTTTCAACTCCACCTCAGCAGCAACATCAAAACCAGGCTCCAGATCACTAGTCAATCTTGAAATTCCCTGCAGGACTGCTCATGCTCCAAGCCCTTGAGGCAGTGTGTTTCATTCCTAAGGCTCAGAGCAGCCTGCTCCATTGCTTCCATTTAATGAGGGAGTTCCAGGCTGGTAAGTCAGATTATAGTGAAAGGTAAGGTAAGAAAAAACATTGCTGACTCCAGCCTTCCTTACCTGATGTGG
Organism: Antrostomus carolinensis; assembly: GCF_000700745.2. NCBI lineage: Eukaryota > Metazoa > Chordata > Aves > Caprimulgiformes > Caprimulgidae > Antrostomus > Antrostomus carolinensis. The sequence continues at coordinate 17,224 of NW_010310301.1, read as the reverse complement.
ACACACTTTGTAGATTTTCCCTCCTGTGTGATGAGTAGAGGCTTGTGTGATGCTTGTCCCATTCTGTACAAACTCATAGAGAGCCAGAAGGGAGTAGCAGAGCTGGTCCTAGAAAAGACAGGCCCCAAAGAAAGTCTGTATGTGGCTAAAATTAATGGACTTGCCCAGAGAAGAAGGTGGCTACAGGCAAAATCTCCCAAATCCTAATTTGCACTTCATCCAGTTACTTCCTAATCCCACACTCGGCACTGTGAGAATGACGAGCAATTAGATGATGCTGAGCCTGTGACAAGGTAATTGCAGGCTTCCTCTCTTCTAGCCCACAAAGGTTCAATTTATTTCACCACGTGTAAGTTATCCTATAATCTGCAGGCACTCACTTCCAACCCACCCTTGCCCTGTGTGCAGCCAGATGAAAAGTTAATTATCTAGGATGGCAAGTGTGAATGAGGGAAAGACAGTGAAGAACAGCTCCGCTCCTGCATGCTTGCATGTGGGCAAACAAGCCATTACCTTTGTATCTGAAGCCTCCCAGGGGATGGCACACTGTGTCAGAAAGCTCTGCAGCTCTTCCTCACTGTAAGAGTTTATCAGCTCAAGCCTGAAGGTTTCTTCCTGAAGGAGCCTCACCAAGGCACTTCCATTACCTGCAAAGGCAGGAAACCAGTCTCAACCCTTATTCTCAGGAAGGGAAGTCACCAAAATAATTTCTGCTGAAGACCACAGAAGCACAAACCTTACAATCAACTGCCAGCAAGAGAAAGCTGTGAAGAGTCCTATTTCCAAAGCACATCACAGCCCACATTTCTCTTGAACCCTTTGCTAGTGAGGTCACCAGACTGAGCCCAGCAGAGCTGCATACTCCATGAGCACTTATCTATCCTGCTGTTTGTAACCTTTAAATAACTGGTTGGACTGGCTTGAGTATAAACAAGTCACAGAAGAGCACAGAGAAATGTGACTTCAGCCTTCAGACTGAGCAATCTAGGCTTACCCTTCACATCTCCTCCCTGGTTCTTTCTCTAGAGCTCCACTTCCATGAAAACCCAGGTAGCCCTTCCGCAACTCAACGCTCTCAAACAGCAGCAGCTTTGGCTGCAAAGCCAACTCATAATACTTGTCAGGCTTGCAAAGCCAGTTTTCTTTCCTATACCTAATACCTAAACTGTTAAGGGAACCAGGTGCCAACTAAATTTAGCTCTCACACATCTGAGCTCATTCATCTCATGGTTTCTTGTTACATGCAGCCAATGCCCTGGATACAGTGAACATTGACAACACTGATCAGGACTAACACATCCACCTCCTAGTCTTTTTTCAAGTTCTGTTAAAAAGTTATTCACCCTTTATTGAGATCATGATAATGAGATACCAAGCACTGCCTGCAGCTTTCATAGTGCAAGTATCAGTCTAACATGAACCAAATACTGACTAGCTCTCAAGTTGCACGTGCATCCCTCTGCAATCAGACCATATCCCATCTGGGGTGCAGTGTCTTCGTGTCCCCCATGTCTCAAACATAACAGAGCATACCAGTTCATCCAAACTTTGCTGTTCATACCAAAGCTCAAGCTGCTAAGTATCCTGAAAACAGCTGAACTCACCCCAGTGTTCTCACCTTCTCTCAGCAGGCGTGACATTTAAAGAGCCATGCAATCATCAATTCTCAACTCTAAACATCACCTCAGCAGTTACCTGGCACTGGCTGTGCATCCAGGTTCTTGTCCTTCTCAGTATTGATTACCATTGCTCCTCTCATCAGTGGAGGGAAGAAGGGAGCAACAATAGAGGCATCAAACTTTGTGATGGGGATGCTAGAAGGAAAAGCCACCTGCTCAATCACCTCTGTCTCCATTGTGGACCAGAAGTCTTCTACATTCACTTCACTTGATGGCAAGAATTCTGGCCAAGTAAACTAGAAGGAGCGAGAAACACATTGGTCAAATACAAATAACCATAGTTTATTTGCAGTTCTGTGTCAGCCTCATTTGAGGCATAAGGACTACCCAGGAGAATGCTCAGCCCAAGTACAACAAGATGACTTCAGGCTCCTCGAGTTCCCCACAATCACATTTTGTTGGGTGAGAATCAAAACCATGTAGGTGACATAAAAGCCAGACATGCTGCATACCACTAGCAAGGCTTTTTTCCCCATTAGAGAAGACAGCACCTCAAGAAAACTGCAGTTGGGGAAAAAAAAGAATGCCTTTGCGTCAAAGGAAGAAAGCCATGTCCAGAAACCTTCATCCAAGGTCCCTAATGTCAGAGGCTGCTGGACAAAAGCTGTGGTCCAGGGACAGAGGATCTTGTTTTCCCCAAACCATACATCAACACCTCCAAGAGGAAGTGCAGGCATCACCACTCCAGCCACATCCTCTTCTTGCTAGGCATCAGCAGAAAACTGCTCACAAAGGTCTCGTGTAATTATCGTGCATTACGAAGACCAGAGTCAGCAAAAGTCATTATGATCTGCTTTGAACAAGAACAGGATGTGAAGTTTGTGAAAAGCCTACCTCTATATTTTTCAGTGCCAGGACATTTTCCACATTCCTCTGGGCTATTTCCACCTTGGGGGTTATGCCACAGATTCCACAGATCATATCGTTGTAATCCCGGACTGTCAGGCATTCAAAGGCCCAGTAGCCATTGCACAGCAGCTCCTGGAGCTGAACCTGCTCGTCAGGGCTCAGGCTTTTTTCTGAAAAGAGAACATATCACTGTTACAGCTTTCACTTCCTAAAGTCAGTGGAGAGGTAGTAGAACTCTGCTATGCAGAATCAAACCAAATCTGTCCTCCAGAGAATTGTTACAAAGAACTGGACACAGAGGTACTATTGGGTTTAGGAAGTGATTTAACAGAAACTTATTGCACCAGAAGAGGCGAGTTTTGCCTTTTTATAACCTAACAATCATCAGCAGGTCACAGTTTGGTGGAAGTGTTATGGTAAAAAAAAAAAAAACAAAAAAACAAGAAGGAAAACTCACCAGTTTGCTCCTGAACAGAGTCAAGGATATTGCCAACAGCCACTCTGGGATCCTCTCCAAGTTTAATGTGGTTTCGGATTGCAAACAAAAGATCCAAGCTCACCAGCAACTTGTTACCCACATTGAAAAGGCCTGCAGTGAAAACAAGACAGTTATTGTCTGCAGGGTTCCAGATCTCCCTCACAAAGAAAGATATTCCTTACTGATACGCAAAATACTCGTATGAGTACAGTTCAGAGGACAATGGAAACAGCTGGACAGCACTTCTGGGACTGTTCCCTCTGCACACGAGCAAGGTTAGTTCCCTTCTCAGACTTGTCTTTAAATTTAAAAAGTTACAAGTAACAGCAGCCAATCCATCCCCTTAGCTCCACGCTGCCTTCCAGGAGGCCCACGGTGACTGCCACTCCAGTATCACTAGTCAACACTGAGAAACAGCACCCTGCAGAGATGTCTGACTATGATCTCAGGGGTTGTGTTGCAGAACTCAACATTTACCACTTATACAGAGGAGAATTACACCAGTGAAGCAAGGCACAGCCTTCCTCATCAAAGCATTCATACGTGTTTTTCTCAAATATAGATACACTTGCAGAACCAGCAGAATAGCTCAAGTAACAAATAATTCAAGTTTAATACACTGGGGCAGGGAAGAGGCTTTTCTGTGCAAAGACAATGCTCTGATACAATCCCAAGACTTCTGAAGGGTTTAGACTGTAATCATGCTGTAAGTTGGCATGTTTACATTTTTCCTACCTGTGTAAATATCAGTGAAGCTGTGGAGGGCCAGACACTGCAGGTTCAAACACACTTTGACCTGAGCTGTAACCACCTGTAATCTATTAGCTGTCAGCAGCCAGCACTCCTGAGGACCAGCAAGGGAACTGTAACAGACAACAAAAGACAACTCAGAGTGAAGCCAGTAGGTTTTTTAGTCCAGTCCTGCAGTAACTTAAAATGTTCTAGTTGCAATCAGTTCATTAATATGTCAGTCTAAGCCACTTCATATCATTTCACACCAGAAAAAAAATGCTACATTTTAAAATGGATTCCCCTGGTAGAGTCAGGTCACTGCTCACATTCTTCTAACAGACCTGCAGCATCTCTCCAGCTCCAAGCACAGTGGGTGCAGAGTATTTCAGAGGTGGAGAAAACCTACAGCCCCAGCTGTCCTGAAAGAAGTGTCAGCCCTATCGCTGTGGGGCAACAAATGGTGACTGGTGACACATTCTACCTGACAGCCTGTCCCCACACACACAAAGATTCAGAAAGGCCTGCTCCTCCACAGTACAGCTGCTGAGGAGGAAGAACTTCAGACAGAAAAATGCCAGCTGTGCCCTAGTGGCAGAAATATAGCTGTCCACCTGAGAAAACAGGAATGGAAGTCAAAGCTAGCTCCCTTCCATTGTCAGGGGTTTAATTAGAGCCTACACAGGCACATGTGAGTCCCACACTCAGAGCATTGCAAAGCAGCCCAGCACAGAAGCAAGGATTTACAATTGCAGGTTGGTAAGTTATAAGGTGAGAGACGGTGCAAGATAGCACTGTTCTGCAAAAATCATTGAGTATAAAAAGTACCTCTGCTGGAAAAACCTCAATTAACACTAGCCTGATCAAAGCAAACATCCTTAATTGTTATAAAGAAAAGATTTTTGGTTGAATAAAGAAATACAACATTAAACTACCCAACATTTTGCTGTGGGAAAGGTTTCAGCTCAGGCTTTTGGCAACAAGGGGATGTTTGCCAGACTTACTGAGGAGATATTCTATGGACAACAAATCCAGTTAAGGTAATCTAGCCTATACACTGGTAATTTCTGAAAGTCCTTCAGCTTTCAGTTTGGGTATTTGTTCCAAAAAGGATTCACTCAAGCCCACGCTAAGCCATGAAAAGAAAAAAAAAAACATCATAAGCAAAAAGATCCACAAAGGAAATATTCAGATCAGGAAGAGAGAGAAAAGGGAAATCACATAATGCACATCTATAATCCCACAAGTTTGCCTCTGTCAGCCTCAAAACATCAGACTGGAAAACAAAGAAAGGATGACTAATGAAAAGATTCCATTTCAAGGAAAACAAAAATTACATCTAGACTTAGCAGTCACTCTCTGATGAAGCTCTCCTGCTGTACAGAAATGGTAACTATGACAGACTACACTGCACAGGAGAAACAGAAACAGCTTATTGCCAACCAGCTAAAGCCTTTCCACACACATGTAGCTCATTCAGTGTCACCTACACCAGCTCTGGTACCAGGGGCTGAAGCAAATATGATTTCAGGCATGCTCGTAACACAGAATATCAGCACAAGGTTGAAAGAGTCACAAGTCTAAAACAGAATCTTACTTCTGTCCCCCTTTGAACAATGGGCTGTTACAGAGGAGGCACTGCGTAGATGGAGACTCATAGTAGTTTGACCAGGAGGTCTGCTCTATGGTGACTGTCTCCTCACTCACGTTGGACAGGATGAGGCGCGAACTGTTGAGTTCATGGATGAGCGTGAAGACCTCGGTCAGCTCCGATTCATTCTCTGGGATCTGCATTACCTTGCGCAGCAGCTGCAGGGTGGATTGACGTTGGATCTCTTTCTGGGATGGGCTTAGGGGCTCGCTGATGTTCAGCACATCAGACTGACCTGGACTGACCTCCTAGAAAGCAAACCAAACACTCACATATTCAACTAGGCAAGCATGAGGATGAAGCATTAAGAAGCTCAAAGAAGTCATAAAAGGTGGCAGAAACAGAATAACCTTTGTGCCCAGTAGATTTGACTTCTACTCCACTGCTCAGTCATTGACAATGGATTCAAGCCTAAGATACTTCACCAAAAATACTTTATTGCAGCCCAGCCTTTCAGGAACTCCTATAATACTTCTGCACCACCACAGATATGCCACTAAACTGGAGTGTTAATGCAGAGATGGAGGGTCAAGAGGGTGAGAACAACCATCGCCAGGTATATAAACACTTCAATAACCCTGGCAATCATCACTGCCTTCCTCTATAGGTTATCAAGCACATTCTCCTGTATAACACACTCAGACAGTCACAACAGTGTGCACATCTCTCCAGAAGCTTGAGGAGACAAGTGCTAAATGAGAATTAGGGGCTGCAATGTACAGAATACACTAATCAATTACCATTCATCAACTGTAGCCCTTAGAACCGCTCCCCACAACGCACGTACGCGATCAAGATAAAACGCGCACACACAGGAGAATGAAACTCTGGGTGGCTCAGAAGAACAGCGAGAACACAAACAGACTAATCTGTTTAATCACTTAAACTCTTCTGCCAATGTTTCAACCTATTTTTCTGTCTGGTCTAGCAATGAGATAAATGATCAGTCCAAAAGCACAGAGAGAAGGACAAACCGTGTGACAGGAATGGTAAACAGATCTGGAATCAGAAAATAAAGAGGAAAACTAAATGAGGAAGAGACAAGCCACATGTGTCTCAAAATGCAAGCTGAGCTAAGCACACTGCTGCTCCTTACACAGCTGCTTATGTGTGAGTTTCACACAGGCCATTTCACTTTGTTTGTTGTTTTGGTTTGGTTTTTTTTTTTTTTAAAAAAACACTACACAAAGTGAGATTCTTCAAAATAAAAAAGGCAAGTGGAAGATTCATATCACACAGATGAAAATGCAGTCTGTCTATGTGCTGAGTGGGCATTTTAGTTAACAACAGGACAGCTCCTTTTTTTAAAAAAAAAAATAATACTTCTGTAAAAGAAAAGCTAACCTTTGAAACTTCAAATGCAAAAAAAAAAATCCCCAACAAACAAACCCCAGAATTCATTAGTTACATCCATGCAGAACAGCAGGCAACTGAAAAACAGCTTTTTTACAACAGAAAAAAATACCACGTGCAGAAATAAATTCAGGCTGGAAGTAAAATTGCCCTACAAACCCCTAAAAATAGGAAGCTCTAATACAAGATGTACTATAGCCACAAACTGGTCATAAAGCAGAGCATACTTGGGAGTTTCTTGATGAAGTCTGAAGTTCAACACGGCTGACACGACAAATGTGACTTCAGGGGTGATTTCCCCAGCATGTACCAACGTGCACTAAGCTTTTTTTAAGCTACAGAGACATCCAGTGGCAGAACTGAGTGCACCCAGTCTCACTGTCAGCCTGCAGCACCACTGCTGCAGGAGTTGGACAGTACAAACATCACCACAGATATTTTCAATAGCACATTGTTTTGTTAGAAAAGCTTAGCATAATGAAAAAAAATCAACATGTTCCCAAGGGCACTTGCAAATGAAGGGACATCCCTGCCCACCCCACAACAGCCATTTGATAAGACAAACTATTGTGAACCTTACCAGAGATTTTGCTGTTTTCTCAGCTCTGTCTTTGGCAAGGTTGTACCCACAGCTTGGACAGATTCGTGGCTTGTGCCTGTTTGTATACACGTAACTACAAGAAGGGTTCTTGCATTTCCCTCTGCCACGTGATGTGGCCAATCCCAAATCCTGAATGACACAAAAAAAGATGTTTGCTGACCTTGATTTTCAGATGTCGACAAGATTCTCCAAAAGTCTGCTTGAATACCATATGCTATTTCACCACTTTGTAACACCTCATTTAAAGGTCAAATAGCAGGCCCTGTCAATTTGCACAGAATATTTTAACTGGCACTCAAACATTTTGGGGCCAGTTCCAAAGACCACAAACACTCACATATTAAACTAATTCAGAAACCACTGATCCTTTTTTCTGCTGAACTCAAAGAGGGCATGGGGATTATGCTAGGACATGAAGAAAAATCCAGTTCTTAACAAAGTCCGAAGCATGACTGCAACAGGGTACAGTCACCCTGGATTAGGCAAGAGAAGACATACAAAGCACAGATTGTCTTCACATTAAATATGAGACACATTTCTGCAAGTCAGCAAAGCAGAAGTCACAGAAAGGTCTCATCCCAGAGATGACACTCCCCATGGCATAAATCAGACCATCTGAAAGATTCTCACCAAAGTTACGGTGCAGCTGTACTTGTAGGAAGGGAATATGTCTGGTTTGACCTCCACTACTTTAACCTGAGATGCCCTGCTGGTCAAAGCACTGTGGAGCTAAAGATTGAAAGCAGAAAAAAAAAATCACCCATTAGACACCTACTACTGAATATATACATCCTGTAAGCAATACCTGTGAGCATTTTTTACCCCTAAGAATGTTCATTTAACATCAGATGACCACAGCACACTGTTCTGTATACCAAGGCATTACAGTTCAAAACAGAAGTACTCCAGTATCTTGGCATACTCAGTCATATTTCACAGGTGAAAGACTTAATGCTCAGTACTACATGTCAGATTACACTAACAGATCCTCAAAATATCTTCTGGAAATATCTGGGAGGTACTGAAAGCAGCCAACAGAAGGATTGTCCAACAGCATCTCTCAGTTCAGTTCCCACTCAACCATCTAGCACTTGTGCTGCTTCTGAGCCACCTCATAAGAACTGTCAGTCACAGATCTTATCATTGTAAGGCTGATACATTTTTATGTTCTGCTGCTCACCACTCAGTTCATATCACTCATACGAGGAAAGAAAACTCACAGGAAAATAATACACCTTTGAAGAACAAACCACAGGTACCTTCCGCTCCTCGGCACTTGGTGGCTGCAGAATTGACTGGCCCAATTGTTTCAGGGTACTGGGCTTCAAGCCTGATGTTCTCACAGGGGAATGTTTGTCTTGAAGGAGGAAAAAGGATGCAGCAGGTTAGATATGAGAAAACAGGTCATTTCATTCTGACATCTTTGGTAAACACAAGCACAGTCACATGAGGTTTCCTCTGAACTTGAAATGACCCAAGTAGGTGTTTCATGGCCCATTTACCACAATCTCTGAGAGAATGAGAATGGCTTTTTTTCCCTAGAGTAGGTCACCTTCTCCCTTCAGACATATCTTATTATTTGACAGAGACCACTTCCATGTGGTAAGGAAAGATAACCACTCCCAAAGAACACCAGAGAACAGTGCTTTTACCAGTATTGGCAAAGGTCTGTCTGCTGCCAGGCTGCTCTGTGCTGGCGTCTCTCCCCACGCTGGCTGGTGCGGGCAGGATGGCTCGCATGGGTCTTGCTGCAGCCAGCAAGGAGGGCTTAGGTCTTGGTTTACTCTTTAGTTCTTGTCCTTTGTGTGTAGCAGCTGCAGTATCAATTCTGAAAGACAAGAGCTACAATTGGAAAAAGAAATTCCACGGCTTCCCCCTCAGCCTCAATTTTCTTCTCTTCCCTGGACTGTCCTTTATTAGCACAATACTCACAGCTACTGCAGTAGAAAGGAGAAATAGTGCTGAGGATACATCTGGTCTGTGACTATAATTTGTCACTTAAAAAAAAAAAAATTAGCTCTGATGGACAAAATCTCAAAGGAACAATCCTGAATGGGCAGGAAACAGACAGTAAACAGAACAGGTCTTACAGGAAGCACTGCCAACAGCCTTCAATTCCTTGGATTAGTCCCACCAGCACGCAACAGACATCATACACTCCCATAACATATGGAAATCTGACTCACCCTATTGGCTTTTTTGTCGAGACATTTGGACTCAGCACCTCAGAAGATGGCAGCATCCCCAGCCCTACACTATCTTTTTCTGCCTGCTCCAAAGAAGAATCTCCTTGCTGCTGGCTCTCTTGACCCAGCATCACTCCAACAGCACCTCTCCTGTCTTCAGCAAGCACCTTGTTTGAAAGAACGTGAGCCTCAGAGATGATCACTTCCTCCCACTCCGTCTCCTTCATTTGCCCTCCAACAGGCACAGCATTCAGCAGCTGGCTGACAGCTTCAGAGCTTTCCAAGGCAGACTTGGAGGTACTCTCACTAACCACTGCTGCTTCTGTCAATACTGACTGTTGACCTCTTTTAGCTGCTGGAGTTTTAAGAGAGGTGCCTGAATTTGGTTCAGATTTGCTTTTTGGTTGCTTTTCCTGAAAACAAAGAGATAGTCACATTTCAGAGCTTTAGGCTTTCACAGATAAGTAAGTTCCCTTCATACATGCCAGGTGTGCCATGGCCCATTTAATACTGGATCAAACCAGCAAACTCCTAAGTGTTCAAGCAGCGAGCTGTAGGAGAGCAGAAAGACATCATCTCCTACGACAGCAAAGTCCCTGTTAACATTTTCTCTAGCCTCCTGGCCCTTCATGTATTATTTTTAGCCACTGTTTACTTTGAAGAATAAGTCTTTCTTAAACTCCCTCAAACATCACCATTAGCACCAACATCACAAACTCACCCACCACGCTCTGTAACAAGGAACCACTTCCCACGCTCTCCTTTCCTAGCTTCAGCTCTCTGACACTGTCTGCTCTTCCACACTACTGAGGAACCAAAGGGAGTGAGATAGAGAACTTGTACCTTTGGGACATGTGCATTCAGAAAAGCATGCATTTGAGGCAGGAAACAAGAGAATTACTTAGGAAGATGCTTTGACTTTAAGAAAAGGTTTCCTTCAAGACCAAGGCCATGTACTGGGGTGAACGAAGGTATGATGCCACACTGAATCGGTAAGATGCAAAAAGATACCAGAAATGGAATCAAGAGTTGCTGGCAGGATAAACACATTAATTCTAAGCTCTCTACAGAGTTTATATTCAGAAGGATAATCTAGGTTTTTAAAAATAGACATCTTATAACCTAGTCCCTTCTAAGGAACAGGAAGGTATAGAATCATAGAATGGTCTGGGTTGGGAGGGACCTTAAAGCTCATCCAGTCCCATTCCCCCTGCCATCAGCAGGGACACCTTCCACTAGATCAGGTTGCTCAAAGCCTCATCCAGCCTGGCCTTCAACACTTCCAGGGAGGAGCAGCCACAGCTTCTCTGGGCAACCTGTTCCAGTGTCTCACCACCCTCACAGTGAAGAATTTCTTCCTAATATCTAATCTAAACCTGCCCTCTTTCACCTTAAACCCATTTCCCCTTTGTTCTATCACTCCCTGCCCTTATGAAAAGTCCCTCCCCAGCTTTCTTGTAGCCCCTTCAGGTACTGGAAGGCCGCTATAAGATCACCCCTAAGCCTTCTCTAAATGTATGTATATATTTAGTTTCAGTTCTACTGATGTTATTACTGGTTAAAAAAAACTGCTGGTGCACATTTTTCCCAAAGCCACAAAAAAAGATGGAACTGTTTATGCAAATGTGTTCCCAGGACAGCAGAATAAAACTGAAAGACAGAAAGAAAACTCCATCTGAAACCTTTCTGTTCTAATCAAGGTAAAATTTAACATGAATAGGCATGACACATGGAAGCAGAAACATGTTTTTGCAGTTTGTCACCTATCTACTCCAGCAGGTTTACAGAACAAAAGCTAAGATGCCATCATCACTACTTGTATCCTACCACGTAGGAAGCCCAGCCATCAGCTCAGACACTACAGTTCCTAAGCAAAAACATTCTCACCCCTAAATGCTTAATGGTTCTAGACACAAAACAAAAGAGGTTCAGAACAAATCCACACAAAGCCACCGAATGTCAATGCAAATTTTCACACTGAGAACATCCTTTAACTTGTGCCTGAGGAGCCTTGTTTCAGACAGGAATTTAATGAATGCACATCTGTTCAGAGCTGACTAATTACCACAACTCCGCTAAGGTTTAAGAAGCAAGCGGTTTTTGTTGTATGCAGCCAGTAGAGATGACAAAAACTTAAGCAGAGTAGGTATCATGTGGAGAAAGAGTTTTCCACTCAAACTTCACAACTCCACCAACACCTGGGAATTTCCTTCCAGCCAAAGGTCAGAACATCATGAATGATCAGACACACACCCACGAGTCGCCATACTCTAGTTTCCACTAGATCCACTTTATTAGCTAGCTCCCAAAGGATCATGTACCTACTATAGTAGAGAATTGTCCCTCCTTTCTGCTGAAAGGCCAGAAGAACTTCAAATGCAGATAAATTACCACAAAATAAACAGTTCAACCAAATCCCTGAGCTTGGCTAAGGCTGTAGTAGGAAGAACAGGCAATGCCTTCCAGCCACAGGAACTGTAATGGAGGTTGAGGACCAGAAGAATGTGTATTCTCTCAATCAGAGAGAGATCCCAAATGCAGCCCCATCTGTTCTAACTGACACCATCACAAGTGGCACCTTTACCCAAAGTGTGGTGATTTCAGGTCTGTCTCAAGTCGGACAAGTGTCCTCTGCAATGGTGACCTGCTCCAGCACAAGTATTGGAGCACAAGTGCAGGGGTCACTTCTGGCCCATTTGACCTCCTGTGCCAGGTCTACAGGCCTAGAAATATCACAGGCCTTCACAAAACCAGCACTTTTTAATCTCAAAAATCAGGGAAGAAAATGCAAACTTACCTTTGGGATCCATTTCCCTCCCAGGAAGTTCCCACATGCTGGGCATTTTGGTGGCTTATGCCTGGTGACATAAGTGAAGGAACAGCCAGGATTGGTGCAATTTCCGTGTCCCCTGCGAGTGTAGGTGGTTGTCTGAAACAAGAGTTGTCAAAAATTTCTCTGCTGAGCTGAAAAAACACAAAGCTGTGCTCATGGCTCCCTTTTTCCTCGTAAGCACTTTACAAATGTTATTTAGCAAATCACCAGCCCTCCACTATTATTCCTTTTCCTGATCAGTCACCACACAGTTGGATCAGAGTGAGTCAGCACTGTAAATCCTCAGAGTCCAAGTGCTCAGTCCATACAAGAGCCTTCAGTATTACCAGAATTTAGATCAAATTGCAGAGGAAAGATCAACAATGCATATAACCTACTGGAGAAGTACCTTGCCTTTACAGTGATGTAACAGTTCTCTTATGAATATCAAAAAGTCATAATAAGATGGTATAAAAATGCCACAGTGAGGCAAGATGTTACTAATAGACTCATGTCAATCATAGAATCATGGAATGGTTTGGGTTGGAAGGGACCTTAAAGCTCATCCAGTTCCACCCCCCCTGCCAGCAGCA
>NW_010310301.1:0-4114 GCF_000700745.2 Antrostomus carolinensis | reverse complement strand
TCTATCACTAACTGCCCTTATGAAAAGTCCCTCCCCAGCTTTCTTGTAGCCCCTTCAGGTACTGGGAGGCCACTATAAGATCTCCCCGGAGCCTTCTCTTTTCCAGGCTGAACAGCCCCAACTCTCTCAGCCTGTCCTCACAGCAGAGCTGCTCCAGCCCTCGCATCATCAATGGTGCAACAAGACTTAACAACAAGTTTTCACGATACAGAGGCAGTTTTCATCAGTAATTTGTTGTTGTATGCAGTGGTCCAGTACTCCCTGCTGCTTTACTGGAACTTGCTATAGACTACTGTAACACCAGCAGCACCACCAGGCACTATTTATAAAGACAACTAAAGCAGAACCTGTCACCTTTGCCAGGACAACTGCTTCAGCACATTTGAGTTTCTGTCAGCACAGCACTTCTCAATATTCTGTACTCAACACTCCTGAGGGAGCTGGTGTGCCGTTAAGTCCCTAGCCAGGTATGTTTCTTTTCTAGAAATGCAAGTACTGCTGTCAAAGAAATGAGACAATTTAAGCTAGGTACTTCTCTGGAACAAAAACCTGAGGTATTTCCATTCTCCCCAAGACACCTGGAAGAGTATCACACTAGGCACCACTATATCTGCAGTGTTCCACCAGCTGGAAGCATAGAGAACCTGGAAAACAGGATTTTATGCTAACTTATACAACACAAGGAGCTGCAGTGCTGACTGTACAATGACATCCTACAATGGCCACAGAAATACAGGTGGCTGGAGTGGTTACATTAGAGAAATCAAATCAATTCTTAAGCAAAGGGTCACACAACCTTTTACATGAGCTCTTAGAACCTTAGGGCACTGCTCCTCTCCTGTCACATGGCCAAAGCGACAGCCATCCCCCATCCATGAGACTGGGGAGCTTACATTTTCCTGTCACAAGAGCAGATTCTTGCCCTTAAAGGGATGGACACTGGCATTTTATGAAGACAAACACACATCCAGGTAGAGGACGTAGACGGCTACGTAGACCCTGAGAAGGACAACACAGAAGCTGCTGTTGGCCAACATGTTGTGATAGCATTATCTACTCCATCTGTTTCCAAGAACTCCTTGAGGAAAAACACATCAGAAATAGGTCCCTATAAGACACTCTAGGAAGTCAGAGACGCCCATTAGCACACACAAGGCATAAAACCAGGGACAAGAAATAAATCAGCTGACATGACAACTCCAAATGGGATTATCTTTAAGAACTGAACCACGATCAAACACTTCCTACTCTAACATCTTTAAGACAAATCTATGGTAACATATCCATACCTTAAAATACCATACAAGACTGAATTTCTTACCAATTTAATAGATGCTGGGTTCTCCACAACAGAATGAGCTGGCAGAGGTAACATAATAAACTGTGTAGCAGGTGTGGAGGAGCTACTCTCTTCAGTATCCTAAAATGAAGTCAAAGAGAAAATACATGCAGAAAACGAGACATAGTGACCTGTGTCCCACCCTCTCATGAACACTACCACTAAGCATAAGTCTTAAGGACTGATGAGACTGGAAAGCAGGAAAGAAGAGTAATCATTTCAAAAGCAACGGCCTTACCAGGTCTACTCTGGAAATTACCAAACTCTCCACAGCTTGAAATTCAAAACAGCAGATACAATTCTACATAGAATAAGGTTTTCTACAACCAATCCCTAATACCTCAATTTAAAAGGACCCCCTTCCACCTCTCTGCAACCAAGAAAACAGCTATCAGGAGCACAGAGGTAACATTTTTTTCTCCCCAGTATCTTGTAGTTCAGCTGCAGAACCCATGCCAAGTATTATTACAGGAAACCATTAAAAAACCTCAAGCAGTCATCTTTAGACACAAGTGAAATCAGCATATGGCAGAGTCAATACAGCAAAGATGATGTAATCACCGAGTTACCAAAGCTGCTGTTGCCCTCACCACTGAGTGTAAGCACGTTGGGCAAGACAGAGTCTCCTGCAGCCATCGAGGATCTCAAGTGAAATGTGTTAAACAGCACTCGGACATTTCAGGTGAGACACTGACAGGAGTCTGAGTGTCACCAGAAAAACTTACCCTCCCCGTCACCACGGTCACCACAGACACACCATCTGAAACCTGAGGCCGGGCCACAGCGATGCTCCCGTTGGAGATGTCTGTGGAGCTGCTAACTAGAGTCTCTTCAATAACTACCCGAGCTGTCTGGTACTGTTGTCCTTCTATTTCCAAAGAAGCCTCATCCAAGAGGATATCTCCAGCCACTTTCTCCGTCACGGGCCCAACATAGTGAGAGAGAATCTCTGAGGCAACCACTTCTTTCACAGCATCTGGCTGACCAAAGGAAGCAGTCTCTTCTGCTAGTCCCTCGATGGCGATGCACTGCTCAGAAATGCCAACGTGGCTGGAGTCCACAGACAGGATGTTCTGCACGGCGTCCCGGGAGACACCGGTGATGTTAGTGGAAGCTGTTAACCCTTCGGATGCTGCCTGACCCTGTGTCACACACAGTTCCAGTGACTGCCTGCTCCTGTCCTCTTGAAGAGTGGTTTTGGGAATAATGATGTAATCTGAGCGAGGAAGAATCTTACGGAAACCTGGAATGTCTGGAACTATTGCAGTTCGAGTGGACAGCCTGGAGTTCTGTTGGCAAAAAAACAGAGTATGGAATAAATCAATATGAGAAAAGGGAGAGATTCAGTTCTCAATCCTGCTTCTAGTGCCTGAAGTTCAAATGGTTTCCTGAAGCAGTTTGCTGGGAATTTCTCTACGTGACAGAGCTGGCAGGATCTCTCTCAGCCCTCGTTTTATCATCCATTTTACCATCAATCACCCCGATTACACAACACAAAAACAACTACCATCCCTGTCAGCAGGTATGAGACACATCCATCTTGAATTTCCAAACATTCTCCCTTGACTGAACAGAAGGCAAAAAGCAAGAGGCAGTGGCCTCACACACGGCTTCTTCACAGGCTGTCCCAAGCAGGAATACAAACTGGAACCTGCAGTTAAATGATTCTCCCACACATGGTGCTGTGTAAGCAGTTAAGTCCCTGTCTCTTCACATGGCAAAGAGCTGCCACATAATTGACTTACCGGGTCCAATCCCTCTTTCTCCAGCTTGGCTTTCTCCAAGTAATAGCTTTTTTCAGCCACACTGAGCAATCTCCAGCTCTCACTGATCTTTTTGTTGATTTCAGATTGAGGGAGGTGGGGAAGCTCTTGCTGTACTTTCAAGTAAATATCATAATAGTAGAGGAGGTAAGCAGATCTGAAAGGCAACCAGAAACTGAAACGTTAACATCCTTCTACATAAATTCCTTTGGGAAAAGAAATCCACGAGGTTTACATTTGTCTCAAGGCCAAATGACAAGCATGTTACATTCAATTCTTTTTCTAAATGCATTTTTTAACCAAATTAAAACCAAGATTCTGAGGAGAATCTCTGAAATAAGGCGAAAGAGCCTAAGGCAAATTATTTTGGGGTACACAAACTTTAGATTGAGCAACAGTAGCATCTGTCAAGACAAGGAAGTCAAGTGGGCCCAGAGCATCAAGCTCATGTTTTATATACAACGTTTTACACTATGAAGTGTTCCAAGTGTACTGCCAAGTGCACTCTTACCAGAAACAAAGAAAACTGCTCCCACACCCTACACAGGCACTAAACAAAGACAGAAAGAACTTACCGAGGCTTTTTAGCTTTTTCTCCATGATCTCCAGCACTTTTATATTTCTTTTTCTTCTTAGATGGCACTGGTGATGCGTAAGTGTAAGCGCCCTCTATTTCCTCCATCACCACAGTTACTTCAGTGCCATCATACGGAGCCTCCATTGCTAAAAATAGACATTTTAGGTTAAACACTCACCAAGTTATACAATATTTCTCCCAACAGAGACCTTTGTACACGGACAGCATCACTGGCACATCAGTTTGACTTTAATTAACCAAGATAACTATGTGTTAGCCATTTATCTATTTCTAGAAGAAAACACCTTTATTATAGTGACCCCAACACCACCAGTTCACTGCATTTAAATGCTGTGGTTCCCCAGGAACCTCTCAGGTGAAGTTTGGAAATCCAAAACGAGCCTCATGCCCACCAAGGAGGTGTCATAGAATCAT
>NW_010310300.1:0-13462 GCF_000700745.2 Antrostomus carolinensis | reverse complement strand
ATCTCGATAGCTTGTATGAACATTAAGAGGGTAAAAGCTTAACAATGTTGTGGATAACGTACACGTGACACTCCTGCAACTTAAACAGACATATTTGTCTGGTGGATTTTGTAGTGACATTAGGAAACTTAAATTGGATGATCAGACCTGAAGTGTTTATTTGCATGTTAATACACTTTTATCCTACATGAACGTATTCAGTAGCAATACTCTGGCATCGGATCCAACGAAAAGCTTGGGTACATTGTAGATGAATTTGCTGCTTTGATTTCCATTGAAGCTCTTTGCAAGAAGATGAAATATAAATATCATCAGAAATATAAATATACATATATCTTTCTACATACATAAAAATATAAGCATACATTTTAGAAGACCTTAAATCATTCTCATTCATAGAAAGATCTTACTATATGAGTACAATCATTCCTGCATAAAAATGCTAGTATGCACCTAGAAAATGTAATTTCTATAAACAAGTTATGAACTGCGAAATGCAGTACAATTAATTTATGCACACATAATACCCATAAATACTCTCATCTTCTTGCACTTTTCTGTGACTATAGAATGCTTGCCTTGGTCTGAAAAAATATATATTTCAAGCAATTCATTAATTCAATTTAATATACTATTCTATGTGTTATGTTCCTAGATTCTAAAGAATATATGAGGTCCTATACATTTCTTAAAGTCTAAAAGGCATAGTCCTTAAGTATGGACTATATTATGTTGATGTTTTTGAGAATTACCATGATCATTAGCAGAATTTCCACTTTCATCTGAACAAGACTGTGATAGTTTCACTGGGCTAGCTGTTGGCCAGTTCATGATCAGGACAAGATGTTAAAAATGTGCTCTACACCACAGCCGGAGACAATGGATAAACCTGGAGTCTCTGGCAGAAAGCACCAGGGGAGACTCGAGGTCGACCTCTTGGGTTTTGGAGTCGCGGATACAAAGGATCAGAGACCCAATATATTCCAACTGAAAAAGAGATATTGGCAGCGTATGAGGGAGTCTGAGCTGCTACAGAAGTGATTGGTACTGAAGTACAGCTCCTCCTGGCGCCCCGATTGCCCGTGCTGGGCTGGATGTTCAAAGGGAGCGTTCCCTCCACACACCACGCAACTGATGCCCCAAGACCTCTAATCATATCCTAGCAAATGCACGACAATTACTAAAATGTTCTTTCATCCCTATTTTCCTATACATCGAGATGGAGAACAGCTCAATATAAAAGAACAACGTGCACAGGAATACAAAAAGACTGATGGAGGGGAGATGAAACTGAATTTATGTCTATCTCACAAATGAGGAAAAGTCATAATATTACTAACTTACAGATGTTTTTCCTCACAATTAGGAGACTTACCTTAATATTTTTTAAGTGTTACAAAAAGCTTTAAAATGTCAGTCCATACGATCTATGGACAAGTGTGGAAGGATCAGATTTGCACACAAGGTCTTAAAATACATTACAAATTTTAGTATAATGATAATATATGGATAATATTACCTTCTTAATGCAAGTAAAGATTAATTTACCACACTATTACTCTCCTTGTAGAAAAATCCCAGAGTGAAGCTGCCTTAACAAAGTGGGTAGAACTTTAAACAAAAATTCCTCATATTTTTCCCAGAAAAGTCATGTTAAGGAGGACGTTTTCCAGCCAGATCCACCCCCCCGCCTCCCTCCCACCTTAATCTAAAGTAAGTTTAAAAAATTATTGAATTTTTGGTAGGAACACCTAGTACTATAAATCAATGAATAAATATACTGATCCATATGCTATAAGGCATAAATATACTATTTTCCTCTGTCAGTGACAGATACAATCTTTCTTTTGTATTATTCAATCCTTCTTCCCTAGAAAGGAGCATAATTTCTGTCAGTTTAAAAATGTAAGATGTAAATTTGGAGGACTTCAAAGCAGACCATGAAAAGTAAGTAACCAAAGACATAAACAATTCTTGAAAGTGTAAATAAAGGATGAAGGAAAGTTAAGAAAGAACTGGTGGTATGGCTGGATTTTAAAAGACATTACAAAAAGCAGGGAAATGCTTTATTTTGTCACTTTTCTCCAGAAAATGGAATAAGTCATGTACAAAGTTTCTGAACATTAGTGGTAAGAAAATACTGGAACAAATATAAATTGAAAAGCTGTACTTCATTAGGCCTAGATACAGTTATTCATGAGTTCTGCTGGAGCCTTGGAGTCATCTTGCTGAACTGTGAGCTCTAATGCAGTAGTTAAGAGAAAATGAAAAAGGCTGCAGGGTATCAAATCTACTTATCCTATGCTAGCTATGACTCCAAAATCATGGATACCAAGCAGTCAAAAATGATTGCTTTAAAAGGGTATGATATAGGAAAATATTAAAAAACAGTTATGAATTTCTGCCCAATTTGTACAGTGCTAGTGCAACAGGAATTTCTTCTACTAAGGAGAGCTAAAGTATATAATTTCACATTACATAATATACAGATATCAAATTATTATTTTTTTTTTAAAATTTTCAAAAGTTCTTTACAGTAAAACCTGGGACTGCTCATGGATTAAGCCTTGGTTAATTGAAAAGACACAGAAAAGATAAATTAAATAATCAGTTTTCACTGTCTCTAGTGGTTAGTGTGTTAATTAACATATTATTTAGTATATATTTGTTCCTGTAAAGGGTCAAGCAGGTACCGAAATTTACAGAGGGCATAGAATTTTATGAGCTGTAATTTTGAGATGACAGGTGAGTGTAAAAAACAAATGAAAGTCAATGATATTAAAGGATGAAGTAATATATATTAGGAGCAGTGTTTTAAGCAACCCACAAACAATGGATGGTTATAATGGTTATAATTATCTAGTGTGACTCAGATGAAAAAACCTCCCAGTGTTACGTTTCTGACTAGTAGGATGTAAAGCTTTGTTACATCCTATAGCATTCAAAAAAAAAAAACAAAACAAAACAAAACAAAAGAAAAAACATCTCTAGAGAAGTAATGCAATATATACACACATATATACACACACACACACGTATATAATATATATAAAAATATTTTAAAACTCAACAACATTCTTCGATGTCATTCTTCCCCCAGCACTTGAACTTCAGTGCTGATTAATCCATCTTTAAAAAGATAGAGCACAAACAGAAGGGGATTAGAAAAGAAGGTTGCATATTAAAACATTTTTCCTTAAGGAGACACAATAAAGATTCTTAGTATAAGGGCATACAATGACACCATACAGAATGACAGCTATCACACAGACAGAGCAGCATTCCCAAATATGTGACTTTTAAGTTTCATTTTCAAGTGTCTAAGGAATTTTAAATGCAAGATTTAGAACTGCTAATTTTCTTTAGGTCCTCTAGCAAATAATACACAATAAATCAGGTGTTCTTTTCTAGAAAGAACGTAGGTTCATTGACATTGAAAGGCAATAAAATGAAAACACATGGAGATTTTTATCTATCTAAATTTACATACATGTGTGTCTAAACAAAATGCATAATTGACTTACGTAATTCAGTGCATTAAAATTTCATAGATGAAGAGTAGGAATATACATAAAAGAACAGGATAAAAGCAGTAACATGTAACTATGGACAATTATATTTGTCACAGTTACTGTGAGAAAGGAAAATGTTGCGTGTCAACCTTGTAATCTATTTAGTTGTGAGCTTGCACAAGCAAGCCGAATCCTCTGGCAAGTAATATGGTCATAAAATCAGCAGATGACAGAATCACGTACATTCAGGGAAGGAGAAAAGGCACCTTCTTTCCTCCGGAGCAAAACAGCTTGTTTTCCCTCAGAAGTCATTACCAGAAATTCCTTCTCTCAACTGACACACTATTTGCATGGAATACCTCGGTCGAGAAAGGTGTTATCTCGATTCTGTCACTACCTGATGTTAAACATAGTGAGGATTTTTTTTTTTTTTTTTTTTTTTTGTAGCAAGACCTCAGATTGCTAATACTTATGGGAAATATAACTGGAAAATTAATGTTTAAGGTTTGGAAATGGACTGATTCTGTTTGATTAGAAACTGAAATATAAAAATCCAAAGCACTGCAGGTTAGCCATGGGGGCTGGATGTCAGAGCTTATTTCATAGAATCATAGAATATTTTGAGTAGGAAGAGATCCACAGGGATCATAGAGTCCAACTCTAGCCCCAGCACAGGACAATCCCAAGATTCAGACCATGTGTCTGAGGGCATGTTGGCCAAATGCTTCTTGAATATTGTCAGGCTTGGTGCCATGGCTACCTCCCTCGGGAGCCTGTTCCAGTGCTCCACCACCCCCTGGGTGAAGAGCCTTTTCCTAATGTCCAACCTAAACCTCCCCTGGCACATCTTCCTGCCATTTCCCCAGGTCCTATCATTGGTCACCAGAGAGAAGAGATCAGCACCCGCCCCTCCTCTTCCCCTTGTGAGGAAGTTCTAGACTGCAGTGAGATCTCCTCTCAGTCTCCTCTTCTCCAGGCCGAACAAACCAAGCGACTTCAGCCTCTCCTCATACGACTTCCCCTCTAAACCCTTCACCAATTTAGTGGCCCTCCTCTGGACACTCTCCAGTAGCTTTATATCCTTTTTATACTGTGGTGCCCCAAACTGCACACAGTACTCAAGGTGAGGCCACACCAGTGCAGAGTAGAGCGAGACAATCACCTCCCTCGACCGGCTCACAATGCCGTGCTTGATGCACCCCAGGACATGGTTGGTCCTTTTGGCTGCCAGTGCACACTGTTGGCTCACATTCAATTTGTCATAGACCAGATCTCCCAGGTCCTTCTCTGCAGGGCTGCTCTCCAGCCTCTCATTCCCCAAAGTTCACTCATGAAGACTGTCTAGGCAGAAATCTGTTTGTCGCTGGTTATCTCAGACTGAGGACAGGTATGCTGCTCAGTTCTATGTTATGAAGAACAGAAATTTAGAAAATGCAGGGCAAAGATATCTTGATGGAAATAAGAAATACATACAAATGAGGCAAAGCAAACCATGATTTTACACGTGGCTATTGAGCATCTTTCGCTGTTCATTAGTGAGGTTGAGGTATCAGCAGGATAAATAAAAAATGTCTTCTATGGGGAACTTACTATACTACTATCCAGTAAGATATTTCTTGCGAATGGAAAATGAGAGAGAAAAAAATCTTATGGTGATAATCTGATCTAATACTGTAATTTTTATTTTAATATTATTATGAGGGAAATCATAATCCTCAAATGAAAGTCCTGGCTCTGAAATTCCAAAATGTAATAAAGTACCTCTCAATTTAAAATTTTAACATATCTATAAAATAATTTAGTATCTATTCTAATGTAATTTAGAATATTTAGTATCTATTTTAATTTAATATTAGAATATACGGACATAACTTTGACCAATTTTATACATAGGCAAGGTTTAGAATCTTCTAAAATCTTTAACAATTAGTTACAGGAATATTAGAAAGTGAAAAGAGAGCATGAGGTGAAAACGCTAGTGTTATGCATATCAGCACAGAAGTGTGTTACATGCAAATTTCATACTAAATAACATAAGTCAACATGTTGTTCCACAAACTTGACTTACACAGATTTATTTTAAAATAATTAAAATTATGTACTTAAAAATCACATTGATCAGAGTATTCAAGGACAGAAAGAACCATGTATATCATAGCCCCTTATATCTGCCTCAGACTTAAATTTAAATATTTTATTTGGTTAAAGTATAATCTACACATGATTAAAAGATAGCTGCAGATTTTATTTGATTACCTGATGGAATGCAGAATTTATAGCTGTTTTGGGGAGTTTATTATAGTTGATCTCATAATGAAAAACACATATTGTATTTACATTTTTAAAGAGTTCTGGTGACAATCTCCAGAAAGAAAGACTACAAAGTCTTTCTGCATTAGACTGAAAAATTCACTAGTATCTGATATTTTCTTCTCTTACTAGCTAATCAATCTCTTTAAATAGTTGGTATTAGACAGTTTCTTGAGTTTCCAAGCATTTAAGGCTCTTTTCTGTAAGTTTTCTACTTTTCAGCTTCATTTTATTGTGTGGGTATAAGCAGCTAATATAACATACTTTTATCAGCTTTATCTATACTATACGTGTGAACAATTTAATCTTTATTCTCCTAACCACTACTTATTTCTACATATAACAAATAAAGATAAAAATCCTTTTAAATGCAATATGGTAGTGCATGTGTGTGGATGATAGTGACTTAACTGTCTATTTAAGGAACTTTTAATTATTTTCAGAATAATTATTTTTAAAGGCACAATCCCAATTTTGAAAGTGTCACTTATGTATCTAATTTCTAAGCATAGAACTATCCAGGCAGCTGTACAAAAGCACTTCCTTTTATCAGCCAAACTTTTAACATTCTCAAAGAAAGAATTCACATTTGCCTGACAAGACTTTATCTTCCAAAAACCTTCTGCTTTGAATTCTAGCAATAATGCTCTGTATTCAAAGCTTTTGAACTGTTATGTATAGAAACCCACCTCACCATTCTATTAGCTTATCTTTTACAACATGAGTATCATTTCTTGGGTTTCTATTTTATTTTTTTTTAAGCTTTAAAATTACATTCAATGCTTCCAGGAGTTTCTAGAGTATTCCAAGATTCCGCTAAAATTAATAGAGTATATATCTACTTCTGAATTCAGTACATCTGAATCAGCTGCTTTCAAATATTCCTCATAAAAATACTGCTTAATGCTTTCCTTAGAAACTAATTGCTTGGAAAATGCTTCACCATCATTATGGAATACAACTGCACTCTCCCACTTCTTTCTAGAAACAGAAAAGAAATAGATATTGAACACTCTTCTGTCATTACTAGCAATTTGATTTTCTTAAACTTTTAATGGTGCCATTTATATATATAAGGAGATATTAATTTTTTTCCCTAATATAATGTAATATATATTCTACTGTCCTTAGCTAAGCCAAGGATTGATCCTTAGTCTCACTTCCACTATACTTCATAGCTTCTAGTTCATACCAAATTACATTTGCCTTCCTACTTTTTAAACTGCGATATTATACATACTTTTTTTTCTAAATGGTGTCCTCACACTGTCACTAAACAAAGTGCAGGTTTTAGAAGTTGCTTTTCTCAGTCATGGTACATTGGCTATTTGGCTAGCTACTAAGCTTTATCTACTTACACTTTTATCTCCAAAGAGTGTAATTTAGAGCATGTTTAACTTTGAGAAACTAGCCTCTTCGAGGTATCAGTGCTCCACATTATTGCTAAGGACCTTCTTCTGTTTACCAACAGTAAGTACGATCAACTTAAAACCACTGGTCCCTAGGCAACTGTAAACTTCCATTACAATGATTAATTCATCTTTATCTAGCCCAATAAAGTCCAAAGTGGAATGAGTTCATGTAGAGTATCTACATCTCTTAAATTGAATTCCCAAATAGCAATTCCATTTTTCTTAGAAAGGAAAGAAGGGAATGTTAAAAAAACCCAACCAACCAAACAACAAAACCCCCCCAAAAACCCCAAACAAAAAACCCAAACCAAACAAAAAACCCAAACAAAAAAAAACCCCATATATTTTTAGGTTTAGAAGAGTAAATATTCAAACAATTTTTTTTCCCCCCATTGCTATAAAGGAATTGTCTAAAGATAAAATTTCAGGAAAAGAAATTGAGCAGAAATGTGCAGAAATGTTTGCAGACAGTCCATGAGCAGAGAAGGGATCACTAGCAATTGAAAAACACAGTAGTTTTAAATATTGACCATATGAACATTTCAGAATGTAGTTCTGCTCTGTGTCGATTCTCAGTTGAAGTTTTTTTAAAACTTCACTAAATACATGGGTCATGTACATATATATAATTCTGAAAACAGTTCATTTTAGCAGCTATTTGGCTGTGTACACTGGAGCAATATAGACCACGAGTCCGCAAAACAGATTAGTTTCAGATCGAGTGCTGAATGTAAAAAAGTGTAACAAGTGGTTTAATTCCTTTATATGAAGCCAAAAGGTAAAATAACTTCAGAAGGCAAAACAAAATAAACTAAAATTAAAATTATAACATCTATTTGAAAAGTGGTAGAAAAACAAACATTTTCTCTTCCATCTATTAATGTCAAATATCTATCATTATATCAAAATTCCAGTTGTAAAATGTATTACTTCAGACAAGTAATTTTAACAGTTAAGCTCCTTTTCAGTTAATTTGTTCAGATATCTGTTCCAGAT
The DNA here is from genome assembly GCF_000700745.2 of Antrostomus carolinensis. NCBI lineage: Eukaryota > Metazoa > Chordata > Aves > Caprimulgiformes > Caprimulgidae > Antrostomus > Antrostomus carolinensis. The sequence goes on along the minus strand of NW_010310300.1, from coordinate 5,232 downwards.
ATCTCTACTATATATGAGCTTTCATCTTTAAATTTTGCTTGTTAACATCAGTTCTTACTGTTACAGTGACAGATAGTTTCCACTGCAACTTCTTGATTTCATAAGCCCATAATCCTGTGAAGCCTCGAAGCTAACTTTTTCTAAATGTTTTTTTTTTTTTTTTCCTGAAGTGTGTATATATTATTATAAAACATGCAATAGGGCCATTACAATGAAATAATATAATTTATTCCAGTATGAGCAGTAGAAGAGGTTCCAAAACCATGTAAGAGCAGATGGACTGGACCAAATCAAAGACATCTCTTACCCAATACCCCTCCTTGTCAAAAAGCTGTTGGCTGTGTAAAGTGATGTCTAGGAGTAGACAAGCATATAGTGATTATTTCCTTGAAAACTTTCCCAACATCTGTCACTACATGGCTTAACACAGAGCTTGAGTTAAAGATACTGTTTACATTTTTTTTTTCACTGTATTCTTACTAAGAACATTTAAGTGCAGTTAAACTGCCAACATTCACCATGTCCTATTGTATTCTACCAACTAGCCTGGAAATTATAGCAAATGTATTTCAGTTTTAGTTATTTCCCTATTCCAATGAATTAGAAAGGTTATCTTCATCTTCTCTTAGACCTTTCTATCAGGTAATCTTCCCAAGTGCAAGACATTTTTTGTGTCTTGCTTAATAGGGTGTATACCTTTATGTCAATATTTGCATGGCTAGCAGGAAGTACCTGAGTGCTGAATAAAAAATATCACTAGGAGAAGGTAACAGTTATTCTGGACATCTATGGTATATTTTTAAAAGACCATCTATGGTGGAAAAGGCTTAGCTGGCAAGACACAGTATTAAGTATCTGCCCATTATGCATGATTGTATCAGAGGCAAGTCATGACAGAAATTACTTAATACACTCGATTCCCACTAAAATGTCTCAAAAAAAAGAAAAAAAGGAAAAAAAGAAAAAAAGAAAAAAGAAAAAAAGAAAAAAGAAAAAAAAAAAAAAAAAAAAAAAAAAAGGGGGGGGGGGGGGGGGGGCAACAAAGATGTCCTATTTCAGAGAGGATTATAAGCATTGATTCACCCCAAATCAGAAAAAGCACACTGATCAGGATCAGTGGAACATTTCTAATCCAGCTCACATCAAACAGGGTTATTCTCTGGACAAATGTCAAAGAATCATGACAATTACAACTTATCACTGCAGTGAATGGTAATCAATCATCCTCCTCCAAATACACAAAAAAGTACTCTTTTCAGCTCTTTTTATGACTTACACAAACATTTACCAATGCATCTGATGCAGATGAAGAAGATCCTCCTTCCTGCTCTGAGGGATGCAGGTGACACGGGGCTATATGTGAATGTTTTATTTACAGTAACGATGACAGCCGATGTGACATCCCTGTCTTTCATAGAATAGAATCATAGAATATCTCAAATTGGAAAGGACCCATAAGTATCATCAAATCCAACTTCCTCCTCCTCACAGGACTACCTAAAACTAAATCATATGTCTAAGAGCATTGTCCAGACAGACGCTCCTTGAACTCTGACAGGCCTGATGCTGTGACCACTTCCCTGAGGAGCCTGTTCCAGTGACCAACCACCCACTCAGTGAAGAACCTTTTCCTAATTTCCAGCTTGAACTTTCCTTGATGCAGCTTCATTCCATTCCCTTGTGTCTTATTGCTGGTCACTAGAGAGAGGAGATCAGCACCTCCTCCCCTGCTGCACCCCTTGAGGAAGCTGTAGGCTGCGATGAAGTTAGAAGATGCACACCTTAGTTACCAGAATAGAAATGGACTGTAAACAACTCCCACTACCAAAGGCAGATGCTCTTTCTCTTTTATCTGGAAGTCATTACCTCACCTATGGTTGCATTTTTCCTTAGAATAAATAATTTCCCCCTAACCAAACAGGAAAAGTAAGTGGTGGCCAGATCCAGAACTTACTGTTAAAATGTATTAATATAATCTCAATTTAAAAGCTTAATTTACAGGGAAACAAATCATCTTCCTCCAACACAGTAGTCTGAGAGTACCAATATTTTCTTAAAAGAAAATATTTAAGGTTTTCTTTATCTTTTCCAGTCTTTATGATGTTTTTTCCCCTCTTCCAGATCTGTTTATTTCTTTTAAAATATGAAACATTAGCACATCTCCTAATGAGTTATATATACACCTTTTTTTACAGAAACTGGAAAACAAGCCAAAGACTGAATTCTCTAACAGCCCTTGGACAGGCTAAGGTAAATGCGATGCTTTGCTTATTGGGTTTGAAAAAGGGAGAATTCCTAACTTTTCTTGCCTTTGAAATGCTCACAATAGTAAAATATTCCAAATACTGGCTAGCTGAAAAACCTACTCATTAAATCTTTACAAGACTGTAATAATTAGGTAAAAATTTAATAATACATTAAATGTTACCCACCCACAAATTTAACATGCACAAGTGTAGAATTCTTGCTTCTTTATAACATACGCCAGCATATGATTTTTGACACAATTTTAAAACTCAAACTGTCCAATATATTCTTGCTAGTTTACTCAACAGCTTTGCCTGACATATTTATAAATTGTGATCAAAAGCATTTCAGCTACCTGAAAAGAAATTGAAAAAGGAATGGAAACTTGCCTGTTCAACTGTGGAAGAAAAATCTATCTTTTTTGTAAAAAGTCTCCTGCACAGATAAAATGGCTGGGGGTAGAAAAACAGTGTTTGTTTTGGAGAAAATTCTTACCGATGAGCTGTCTCTCTTGATACTTAAACAGAACTTGCTCAGATTTGACTGATTTGAATATTTGAAAATATTAACACATATGTTTAATTTTCTGCCTAGATCATTAGATGCATTTCTGAAGTACAACATACTGCACAGGATGTGTATCAGCAGCTAGATTTAATATTAGCAGCTCTTTAAGCCCTTAGAAGTATGATTTTTAGAGTCCCGAAAGAAAACAGTCTGTTATGTTAGAATAATGGAAGCAAGTTTTAAGGTTGTATCAGTGTTGGCGGGCGGCAGCGGGGGATGCTTTTTTTTTTTTTTTAACTTGGCGATCTCTATTTGAAACACTTTAAAGAACCAAAATACCAAGCATAAGATCACAGGGATTTAAATTATGAAAGAAGACAAGTGAAAGCAAATTAAAAAACACATGATGAAATTTTAAACCACATAACTTTGCTTTGTCTTTCTTTTTCCTTTTACTTTCTGGTTTTATGCCATTTTTTTCTCCTGGTTTTCTTAATTTTAGCCATTTATTCCTATTCTTCTTGTATATTTCTCAGCTATGACTCCAGAACACTGAATAATATTCTGCTTGCATAACTCAGATGATCACTCAACATATTACGTAGCCACTAAATTCATTATTAGCTTGACTCAGTCAAGTCAAAAGTCCTGTTGAGGTGGATCCACTTGCCTAAGGAATTAAGTTTAATGGAAGCAGACACAATATGCTAGTTTATGATCAGTCTTGTTAGGGGGTTTGCTATTTTTAGATAGTGCTTCCTTTTCTTAGAAGCTCTATAAAAATAAGAGAGTCTCAGTTTACTCATAAATAAACTGCTTTTTATGATCTATGTAACAGTTGAAATTTTGAATAGTGTATTATAGTATGTGTCAAATAAAATTTAACTGAAATCACTGAGGGTCTTTTCAATTACTTTGACAAGTGGTGTTATAGGCCTATCACTGGTAAAGTAGCATCTTCATTAATCTCCCATATTTTGAAAATATAGTTGTTTATTCCAGTGAAAGACACTGTGTGCTATTCTGAACAAATACTTGCTGAACACTGGCAGTTTACAGATTAAAATAAAAGACAGACAGTCAACTTTTAACGTATTGCTCACTAAACATTACCTAAAGTTGGTGGCATTCTTTCAGGCATGGAATGCATCTGTCATTTGCATTTCATTGACCTTGAAGCTTACTGGCTAGAGATGAAACTTCACCTATTCAAAGCAAGCTGTTTAAAATATTCAAAACATTTTTTTAAAGTGCATTTCACTTTTTAATTTCCTACTGTTCTTCTTCCATTGAGAAAGCACTGTCTGAACCCAAAGGGATTTCCACAACTCGCTTTCATGCTTTTTGTTGCTACATGGCAGTGACTGCTGATTGGCAAACAGAATAATTGCCTTTGAAAGATTTCTTTAAGGATTTTAAGACCATGAACTTCATTCTTTTCAAGTAGCTTCTTAAATAAATGCTTCAAAACAAAGTCAACTATTGATTTTATTCTTTGAATAAAAAGTTCTCCCCATTTGACAATAGGATTTACTACTGAAGACAAAACGTACATTAATCTTTCTAGTTTATTGTCTTCAGTTGACAAAGGTAGAATTACAGAGTTGCTGCACAAAGAAAGATTTGTACCCTCTGTTTGAAATGACAAATCTACATAAATTCATTGAGTGACTTAGGATAAAAGCAATCTTTACATCTCTGTGTCTTGTCACCTGAAGAGAAATAGGGATATAATTTATGCTGTATTGCCGAGTAACAAAAAAAAACAAGCAAACAAATAACACCCCCCCTATCAGAGTATCTGGAAGAGTTGCACAGATTTTACACTTCTGTCTTCTACCACTGGGGCATCTAATTTGAACCCTAATTTCTAAAGGGGAAGGGGGGGAGGGGATGAGAGAGAAGACAAGAATGTCAATATTCTGTCTGTCACGTGTGTGTACAGCAGGATGAAAACAGCCACTGTGGGACAGAAATGTTTTTTTCCACTGACAGCTGCAATGAGAAGCTGAGGTAGGACGAATACTGCAGGAGCAGTGAAGGGAATCCTTCATGCAGTCTCACCTCCGCAGCTTTTAACTTCTGTTTCCTCTCCTTGCCATAATCGTAGTGCTGTACTTGGTCCTAAGGAGCAGACAGGTGAGACCTACTGTGTTGCTCGAGTTGCATGTGGGTTTGGGGGACGGAGCAGGAAAAGGGCAATAAAAACAGGAAAAAAAGGTTGACCAGCCGGTAAGACAGAGGTGAAATAAAGCTTGCTCTGCACTGGTCACGCATAAACCACAGCACAACGTAAAAGCGATGCAAAGTACACTGCGGCTGGCGAGCCTGGAGTCTCCTTGAAAACAAGCTTCGTGCAACGTTACCGGAGATGCACATACAGAAACACACACTGAGGTACTCGCACAGACAGGAGCCTGCCCGTACGCGCAGACGGGGAGAGGCAAACCCTCCCGTGCACGCACACCCGCTCCCGCC
>NW_010310299.1:4921-6165 GCF_000700745.2 Antrostomus carolinensis | reverse complement strand
TATATATAAATATATATAATATATCAATACATTTAAATATACAATAAATATATAAAATATATATGTATATATACATATATATGTATAGATAGATAGATAGATATTTATATATATAAAAAATTACATACAAGCCTTATTTTATTTTCTATAACAGGTAATAAATCAACATTTTCCTTAGCAGGATTCCTACTGACCTACAGCTTCTGATAATTCTCAGTAATTCAGAATACGTGACTTTGCTTTGCAACATTTTTATTCAAAGTAGAAAAAAAAAGGATCCATTCTGCTGTGCTTGTAACTGTGAAAACTGTCACAAAACAGCCATCCTCAGCAAGAAAATACAAAATGCTTCTAGTGTTTTTAAAAGAATTGAGCATTATTTCTACGGTGCTATCCTAGTTTACCAATTCCATCAGGAAATAAGAAAGAAAACTAGTCTAGATCTGCCTTTAAAAAAAAAAAAGAATTGAGTCCTGTTGTCTTTTTCTTTATTTATCCTTTATGTCCAGAATTTACAGCTGGAGATAATGAAAGTTGTGCCACAGACCTGAGCTCTACAGTTCAATCTCTGCAGTCAATTTTTATGTTATTTATTTATTTTTTAAAAAGCACAGACTAAAGCATCACCATGTTTTATTCTTTACCACTTTCCTGACAAGGAATTCAATATTCTTTACCACTTTCCTGTACTTCAGAACAGTTCCCGTCACCTGATTGCTGAGGTACAGCCCACAAACCCTTTTAAACTGAATTTATCTGCTCAGGTTTCTGAGGAAGTTTAAACTGAGGTCAGAAGGAAATGTCAGATGATGGTTGAAATAAATTCAGGGCTGTTTTGATACCTGTCTTTTTAGAAACTTCATGATGACTGCACTTCATTTTTTACTGCTCTACTCTTAGCTCCTCTGTAAGTTCATCTCATGAACTTTATGACTTTATAAAGCAACTTGTAATGAGGAAATGTTGATCTTAAAAAAAAAGGCGGCGTCATTGACATTTTAAGTAATTCTGGGGTTGTTTTTGGTAGAAAGAGAGAACTAAAACTTAAATTGGTTTAAAAGTCTAGACTTTCATAGATGGCATGAGCATCGGCTCAGCAGTTTATTCCATTACAGCCTGTGGTAGGTGGGTGCAAGTCATAGAATCATAGAATGGTTTGGGTTGGAAGGGACCTTAAAGCTCATCCAGTCCCAACCCCCCTGCCAGCAGCAGGGACACCTTCCACTAGACCAGGTTGCTCAAAG
>NW_010310299.1:2092-4668 GCF_000700745.2 Antrostomus carolinensis | reverse complement strand
GCTCAACAAGCCCAGCTCCCTCAACCTTTCTTCAGCAGAGAGGTGCTCCAGCCCTCTCATCACCTTCCTGGCTCTGCTCTGGACCTGCTCCAACAGCTCCACATCTTCCTTGTGTTGGGGGCTCCAGGCCTGGACTCAACACTGCAGCTGGGGCCTCCCAAGGGCAGAGCAGAGGGGGACAATCCCCTCCCTGTCCCTGCTGCCCACCCCTCTGTTGATGCCGCCCAGGACACAGTTGGCCTTGGGGCTGCAGTCACACACTGCTGCCTCATGTTGAGCTTCTTCTCCACCAGCACCCCCAAGTCCTTCTCAGCAGGGCTGCTCTCCATCAGTTCTTCTCCCAGTCTGTGCACACTCCTGGGATTGCCCTGACCCAAGTGCACAACCTTGCAAAGTGTGTGTGTGCAAGTCCTGGGGGTCAGGACTGTCTCATTTCAGCTTCATATGATCTTTGACCCAGTGTAAAATATTTTTATACAGTATTTTATTTTATTTCTCTGGTATATTTTCAAAATCTGTTACTCTCAAAGGTTTCCTCTTTAATACTTTTATTTCAGAGTTGAAATCTTTGAGGAAAACTTGCCTTAGGATTTCAAAGGTAATTTATAGAGCTAGATCATAGAATCATAGAATCCCAGACTGGTTTGGGTTGGAAGGGACCTTAAAGCTCATCCAGTTCCAACCCCCCTGCCAGCAGCAGGGACACCTTCCACTAGACCACGTTGCTCAAAGCCTCATCCAGCCTGGCCTTAAACTTCCAGGGATTCATCAGTGAAGCTTCATGGTTGATGTCAAACATACGGTCACCTTTGTAGCTAAACACTCTTTAAGGATCCTGAATGGGATATAGGATATAATTTTTTTTAAAAAAAGGAAATTAAAAAAAAGGAAAAAAAAAAAAGAAAGGAAAAAAAAAAAGGAAAAAAAAAAGGAAAATGGGAAAAAAAAATGGGAAAAGGAGAAAAAAAAGAAACTCCACCAAACAACTGGCAATCAAGAGTGATTTTAGTGTTGGGGAATTGTTTATAGATAGTGGTGTGTTTTTTATGAACAATGAGAAATTCTCAATAAGGTAGCAAACATTAACAGCAGGTATTTCAAACTAAAAATCTCTGCTTTTTTAAATAAATCATTGTGTGGTCTTGACGTTTGCAGGCTGCATTGGAGGAATCATGTGGAAAGCCAGTGCTCTTTGCTGTTTTTTTGTCTTTGTGGTTTCAGTAACATTTTTTTATATATTGTTGGAAGTATCAGTCATCTTTTCTGTTTCTTCCGTACTTTCCAGTTTGTTTGACATGAGGAAGTGCAATTGTATAATTTAGCTCCTCTTCTTGCTCAGAGTTCTTGTGGTGATAGGGCAAATTTAAATAGAAACTTCATGTTACGTAATTTCCCTGGAGCAGGTCGTTACTTATGCATGGGTGATGATACCAGGAGGTGTTAACAGCATTGCTTTTTTAATTCAAGAGATCAGTAGTTTTTAAAATTACGGGTGATGTGTGGTGTTTTCACATCCTTGCCTGTTTTTAAAAGCACTGACTGAAAGAGTTCTGATAGAGGAAGAGATCCATCTGGCTTCTGAGGAATCATAGAATGGTTTGGGTTGGAAGGGACCTTAAAGCTTATCCAGTTCCAACCCCCCTGCCATCATCACTGTGAGGGTGGTGAGACACTGGAATTAGGAAGAAGTTCTTCACTGTGAGGGTGGTCAGACACTGGAACAGGTTGCCCAAGGAAGTTGTGGCTGCTCCTCCCTGGAAGTGTTTGTGGCCAGGTTGGATGAGGCTTTGAGCAACCTGGTCTAGTGGAAGGTGTCCCTGCTGCTGGCAGGGGGGTTGGAACTGGATGAGCTTTAAGGTCCCTTCCAACCCAGACCAGTCGGATTCTGTGACAAAGCCTGGAGCAACCTGATCTCTTTGGCCCTGCTTTGAGCAGAGGTTGGACCAACAGCTCCCTTTCCACCTAAATTATTCTCTGATTCCATGACATAACATTTTCTGTTAACAAGATCCTACTTGAGAACCCCTGCCTACCAGCTTCTGGAGTTTTTTCTGCCATTAACTGGAATGACTGTATGAACTAACAGCACTAGAATATTCATGTTTGAATGACCCCTGGTTTTTCTTTATGAGCATTGTTGGGAGGTTTTGTGAAGCTGAGCTGACATCTGTGTTTTTGGCATAGTCACCCGCCACTTTTACTAAGCACTTTTAATGATCATTTAAAACAAATGTAAATCCAGCCTCCAAACATGACTTGCACAAATGAGATTCAGCTGAATCTGATGGTGTTTCTAAAAATGATCCAAGATTGAAGACTTGGTAGTTTTCAGTTAATAATTTGATTTATGTCCAGAAATTAATGTGTATTTCAAACACTTCTTTCCTCTGGTGACTCTATTTGACTTGAAAAGTAAGTTGACATGTAAGCTGAAGGTCTTAAGTTATCTCAGGAATCTTATCCTCACAATGGCTGGTCAGTGTGTGTCCTGTATAAATAAAAGGTTAACATTTGCATGATGCATATTTCTGTAGACTCCAGAACAAGCAGAACCAACTTTATCACTGTAAGAAATC
>NW_010310299.1:0-2081 GCF_000700745.2 Antrostomus carolinensis | reverse complement strand
ATTGGTTGAGGCTGTTTATAATGATTTAGGAGCACCCAGGGAATTACTTTTCTAAAATGGAGATTCTTTCATAAATGAAAAAAAAAAATAGCATTAAGATAAAATAATTCTGAGGTCACTAGAGGTTTCTTCTATAAATCTTTTATTATTTCACTACTAGCTATTCTTTTAAGATGCTGTAATGGTCCTTTTAAAATTTAGAGAGAATTTATGTAAGTGAAAGAAGTATTGTTCCACTTCCTGTTCTTGTCAGCTGCAAGCCACAAATATTTTGTAATTACAATTAAGCAGCCGTAGATTTCATTATCTGCAGTATCAGATGGACACAGGAACTTTCCTTTACAGACGGCCGATGAGTGTTCGTTGCTTTCTCATGTTTATTCCTGTGCATGGAGGATGAGTGAAGGGAGGCAGTTACCCAACTCCTGGAATCACAGAATCACCTTGACTGGAAAAGCCCTTTAAGCTCATGGAGTCCAACCATGAACCCAACACTGACAAGTCCCCGACTAACCCATGTCCCTCAGCACTATGTCTACACGACTCTTCAATCCCTCCAGGGATGGGGACTCCACCACTGCCCTGGGCAACCCCTTCCAATGCCTCAGAACTCTTTCAGCAAAGAAATTCTTCCTCACATCCCATCTAACAAAATAGGGCCACAAAACTGGTGAAGAGTTTAGAGGGGAAACCATAAGAGGAGAGGTTGAAGTCACTTGGATTGTTCAGCCTGGAGAAGAGGAGACTGAGAGGAGATCTCATGGGGGTCTAGAACTTCCTCCCCAGGGGAAGAGGAGGGGCAGGCGCTGATCTCTTCTCTCTGGCCACCAACGAATGCCAGGAGCAGAGGACATGGCAGGAAGATGTGGCAGGGGAGGGTGAGGTTGGCCATGAGGAAAAGGTTCTTCAGGCACCCAGAGGGTGGTGGAGCACTGGAACAGGCTCCCCAGGGAGGTGCTCATGGCACCAAGCCTGACAAGATTCCAGCAGCATTTGGCCAAGGCCCTCAGGGACATGGTGTGAATGTTGGGATTGTCCTGTGCAGGGACAGGAGTTGGACTCCATCATCCTTGTGGGTCCTTCCAACTCACAACATTCAACGATTCTATGATGCTAAACTTCTCTTGGCACAACTTGAGGTTGTTCCCTCTTGTCCTGTCCCTTGGGCCTTGGTTGAACAGACCCACCCCCACCTCTCTCCACCCTCCTCCAAGGGACTTGCACAGAGCCACAAGGTCTTCCCTCAGCCTCCTTTTCTCCATGATACAAGTGGTCCAGAAGATGCTCATCATGGGTTTCAGAATAGCTGGTACCACGCTGCTTTCCCTTCCAAGGACATCAATCTATGTGCAGACATTCACATAAAACCTTGGGGAAATTAGTTCCTTTAATAAGGGCCTGTTTGTAGTGTGATTGTGCATCTGCAGAAACTGTTGAATAATTAATATGAAATTGTGCTCTTTTGTTGAGGTTTTCTCTTAAATGCTCATATGTCCCAATTGCCAGTTGATAGCCAAGTGCAGCCTTGGACAACTTCAGCTCTTTCATGGTCTATTGGATACGTGCTGACTACAGTTCTGAGCATTTATATTCTGAGTGAGCATGAGTAAACATGGACAGGGAAGTGAAAAGAGGCTTCCCACCAGAAAGACAACCACTTCTGGTGGTAATTTTGGCAAAATCACAAGGAAATGAAGTTTAGATGCTCTTAACAGTAAGTAGAACTGCCATCACTAGCTATGGCAGCATCTCATATTTTCTATTTCAAACTCATTGCTTGTGCCTTGAAAGATCACGTTACTCAACACACAGCTTTTCCAAGAACACTCAAGACCAAGGAGTGGGCCTGAATCAGAACTGTTCTTGTACAGATGAAGAACTGAGCCGTGGTCATGTTTGCCTGATGACAGTCAGCTCTGTCTCACCTTGTGTTTTAACCACAAGCATTTGGTCCCAAAAGGATGTTTATCTTCAGAGGGATAAGTAATTATTGCTCCATGTGTGGGGAGCATGTGGTGTAAAGACAGAGCGTAGCAAAGCCTCCTATATAAATCACAGGATCACAGAATGGTGGGGTTGGA